>NC_056728.1:698052457-698112457 GCF_019279795.1 Protopterus annectens | reverse complement strand
ATTCCTGTCACAGAGACTCCCCATGCTTTGGAACAAAATTCCAAACTACATTAAGCAGAGCCCCTCACTAACACTCTTCAAGAGAAACCTTGACGAGTGGATGGGTAACCGAAAATACACCCCTGGGATCACTTTACTGGCTCTGCTTGACAGAGGATCAGTTAATTAATCAATGGGGTGGTGAAAGCTGACGCACTCTGGCTAGGCTTATAAATGCCCACGGGCAGATAGCCTAGTACCTACCTATGAACCTATGAACCTATTAAACAGAATGATTTACTCATGAAGGAACTGGAAACCAAAATTGAGCACCTAAATTCTGTTATTACCACAGACTTGTTATATACCATTGAGATGAAAAAGCAAAAATATTTTGAAATTTTGGATGACATAGATGAGAAATGTATTTTAAATGTTAACAGAAAAATGAAGAAGTTAGAGCTATTTTCGAGTATAAAGAAAATAGAAGTTATCTTTAACCCAAAACTGTGAATTATAAAGATAGGGATGACAGGCAGGAATTTAATGAGGTAACAGGGAATGTTGAAGGAAGTAATTTTGTTAACTCTGAAAATGATGTGCTTGACCCTTTAGAGTACCCCCCCCCCTCCAACGCTCAGAGCAATTAATGAATCAGAGGACCCCCAACTACTATCAGCAACCATACTGTGGGGAGAATTGAGGGGGTGGAAGGGGAGGGGTAGACGATGATGAATAGGGTTGATGAAGAAATTAAGTGTGTGGACCGTACTTTTACTTATTTAAATTATAATATATTTAATTACAGTCATGTTTATTTGGTTAAGGACCATTTTAAATTATTGTCTAGGGGGTTTAAATGTATTCCCTATTATAGGATTGACCTTACTAAGGTATTATTAGACCTAAAAATTTTCACTAGGAAGTTAAATCTATTTATATTATTTCATAACAAGCAGAATGACCATATGTCAGGTACTTTGAAACGCAAAAGTGAATTTAATCCCCATTTACACCCCTAAATAAAAAACTTTGAAAATGTTGTTGAAATAGAATTAAGGCAAACACTTTTTAAGGGCCATCTTATTAGGATCAGTAGGTTAACTTATTTGCAGAAAGATTTTTTAAAGGAATGTGAATTTTTGGAAGGAGTTTTCCTCGATAGGGGTTATCCTAAGGAGATGCTAGTTGATGTTAAAACTATATGCTGAGTTTTAGGGACAGTAGATACTATCCCATTATGGGCAAAATGGGAGACAATATTACTAACCATTCAACAAATGGGAATAGTAATGTCTACCAGATGGCGGTTGCCACTGAATATAATGTGGACTCTAAGGTTTTTCAAACCATTTTTTCTAAGGAATGGGAGAAGTTTATGTCCCTAACCGACCTTAGAGTCTGAAAGAAAAAACTGCTAGGATTATTTACAGAAAAGGTAAAAATCTTAAAGATTTACTTGAAAGGCAGTACATTGCAACCAACTGTGGGGGAGGTAGAAAATATGGCACCTTTAAATGTGGGGCATGCAATCAATGCAATTTAATTTCAAATGTGGACTGTGTGGAGATTCGGGATAGAGCTAAGGTCCTACACAGTTCCTGTTTTAGTAATTGTAATAGCAGTGGAACTGTATACCTGGCGACCTGTGTCCAGTGCCAGGCATTCTATGTAGGGAAGACAGAGCGGAAACTAAAAAGACAGATATATGAACATGACTATGATATCCAGACTAGAAATGACAAAAATGCTCTGTTTAAACACACGTTGGAATGTGTTCAGGCTAGATTTGTATTTTTTGTCATAGAAATAGTACCAAAGGACATTCGAGGGGGTTTATGGGAAGCCAAATTGGAATACAGGGAGGTTTACTGGCAGGTCACTTTGGATTCGGGTAGATTTCCTGATCTGAATGAACATGTTTCTATTGCCCCATTATTAAAATTAAGGGCAGCAAAACTATAAAACTGTTTTAACATACCACCAGTGAATGTGTTTTATTAGTATGTTTTTTTACAAGTCATATTTATATTGGCCACTAGATGGTAGCACATTTTTAATAATGGTTATATTGTTATCATAATTATTTTTAAATTAGAATATTTAAATGTATTTAAATGTTTTTTTTTAACAAATGTTTTTATAAGAAGTTGTTCACCTGTATTGTCACCCTACCATGTGGGTATTTATTTATTTATACATCTGTTTACATATTAGTTTTATATATTGGGTTTTAACTTAGGCTATAGCTATATGTTTGTATGTATTTTTTAGGTACAGTTTAGTAAGGGTTAAGATTGTTTTATGGACTTCTTTAAGTGCATTGGCTGACTAATTAACTTGTATGTATATTAACTTCCACTAGCATTGAATATATCATTTCTGTCTGAAGAAGTCTGTTGAAGGATGAAAACGTATGTGTATTGTGGGTGTTAATCTGTGTTTGGAGTGAAAAATAAAAACTTTTTTGTGGAGCCGAGTTTCTCATCAGTCACTCCTGGCAGCCCTTATTTTTGTGATTTTTATTTATTCACCATTTGTTTACTGGGAAAGTCCAACTTGGAACAAAGCCAATTTTTACCAGAGGCCCGGGGAGAAACACCTCAGAGACATGTCTTTGTGATGTGGGAGGAAACCGAGCACCAGGAGGAAACCCACATGAATGCAGGGAGGATATGCAGACTCCGCACAGAAGGCACCTCAGCTGAGAATTGAACTGGAGAACCTCTTGCTGTGAGGCGACAATGCTACCGCTGCACATGTTAGAGGTTTAATTAAGGAAGAAAGAATACAAACAGGAAACATATGGAGAGGATGAATAATTTGGAATTTGGGAGGAGAAACCTGTTCAGGGATAGCAGTACTATATTGTACAACCATTTCAGAACTGAATTTTACTTTAGTTAGATTAGGACACTTATTAGTGGCAGATCTAAGATGGGAAATACAGTTTATAGACTTATAGTTCTATATGCATATGTAACATATAAAGATAGAGAAAGGTTATTTAAAAACTTATTGGATTATGTTGTGTCTTTCGGCTTATCCCGGTTAGGGGTCGCCACAGCGGAACTCCGGTCCGCTAATGTTTGGTAGTGGATTTTTATATGCCCAATTCACAAGAATGAAAATGACCCACCCATGAGACCTATAGTGGCAGCCAATGGATCTAAAACTAATGCTTTAGCCAAGTATGTAGATAATAAAATTAAAAGAATCTGGCTGGACAAAATGCATATTTTAAAAGATTCATGGGACCTACTATATACTATTAGAGACATAACAGAAACAGATGACCTCCTCTTTGTAACTATTGATGTAATAGACCTTTTCCCATCCATCCCACATGGGACAGGTTTGGATATGTTTGAGGAAGCAGTCTTTGAAAGTGACAATATATCGCAGAATGATAAGATAGTCAGTAAATGGCATATGGAGATTATTTTAAATAATAATTTCCTGTTTTTTAATGGAGAATTTTTTAGACAGACCCAAGGGGTAGCAATGGGGGCGGCATGCACCCCCACATATGCCAATGTGGTATTATCCAAATGGGAAGAAAATCACATTTTGGAAAGTGAATACAAACAATTTTTTACCATCTATCGTAGGTTTTTGGATGACATAATTATTTTTTGGAATGGAGGAGAAGATAAACTTAATGATTTTTTAAAATACCTCAACAATACTTGTAGTTTTTTAAAGTTCACTTATAAAGTGACACACAACCTGGTGCAATATCTTGATTTAGAAATATATAAAGAACAAGGGCATTTAGAAACTAAAATATATAGGAAAGCCATCTATTGTAATTCCTTCCTCCACTTTGATAGTACCCATCCTATACATGTAAAAAAGAATATAATTAAAGGGCAGTATGTGAGAGGAAGTAGAATGACTAGCAAGAACCAGGACTTTGTAATGGAATGTGAGTTATTGGAAAATATGTTCAAAGAAAGGGGCTATCCAACTAATTTTATAAAGGAAATTAGAGAAGAAGTAGTTCTAGGTAGGGAAGTGAAATTTGCACCTATAATTAAAAATGTGGAGGTAAACTACACCTCAACAGGAATAAGCAAAGAAAAGAAACCAGAAAATTTTGAACTAGCATTGATTCTGGAATACAACACAATTAATAGTAAAATAAGAAACATTTTTAAAAAAGAATGGGATAGATTTACAGAATTGACAGATTTGGATTTAGGAAATAATGGTCTGCCCAAGATAATATATAAAAACTCCTCAAGTATAAAAAAATTATTAGAAAATAAACACACCTTGGGGCCACAGGATAGAAGAAGAAAAGGCACATACAAATGTGGTAGGTGTGCCCAATGTGTAAACATTTCTAATAGTAACACCATTCACATAAGCAGTAGAAACAAAATTATAACTAATGACAAGAACTTCTACAACTGTGACTCCTCAGGCTTGGTATATATAAGTACGTGTAATGAATGCCAAGCTTTCTATATAGGGAAAACTGAGAGGAAGTTAAAAAGAAGAATTTTTGAACATTTAAATGATATAAAAAATTGTAAAGAAACAAATGCTTTATACAAACACAGTAAAATTTGTGAGAAATCTAGTTTTAAGTTTACTGTGTTAGAACACACAGAAAAAGATATACGTGGGGGGCCCTGGGAAGAAAGGTTAGAATACCGTGAATTGTGGTGGCAAATGTCCTTGGAAGCATACAAATTCCCAGGTTTAAATGAGCACATAAGTATAGCACCTCTTTTAAAACTAAGAGCAGCTAAGCTATGAGATGGATTTATTAATCGAGACAAATTTTATATGTATTTTAAATTTCATATGTATTTTTATAATTAATTCTTATAATTAATATTATATTTATTTATAGTCATCCATACACCTACTTTTTAGTGTAAGAAATGAAATATATTTTAAGGTGTAAACAAGGGTTTCACTTATTTATTTATTTATTTATTTATTTATTCATCATCTAATCATATAGTCCATTTTTCTTGGATCAGAAAATTTACATAGAAGGTTGTTTTAGATTGTTTTTAATTTACATATGTAATTTTAACAAATCTCCACTAGATGGCATCTATCATTATGGATTTGTTGGTCTAATAATGTGTCCCTAAGGATTTTTGGTTTATTATGGTTTATATGGTTTAATAATATTAAAATTAGAAGGATTAATACAATCCCTTTAAACAGAATATTCAATATGAACATTAATGTGGTCAATATAATTCACAACAAGAACTAATAGAGAGAAAAGTTTCTGTTTTAAATGTGGTTGAACTTTTTATCTTTTTTGCTCTCTTGTTCCTGTTTTAAGTGGGAAATTTCATTAATTGTTATATCAAATTGAATTAATTAATCAATTAGAGGGATATATAAAGCAAAGCTAGAATTTAGTAAGTTATCTGATGAAGTCTGTAAAAGGACGAAAACGTATGGGAGAACAGCGTTAATGCTTTTGCTTGATTTGGATGTGAATTTTTACTTGTTCCAGTTCGTTATTTTCGTGTTGTCAGCGTTTTCTATGTGAAGTGAGACAATAAAACTGTGTTTTATCTAAAGACTTCCAGTATTTCCATTAACCCTTTGGATTTTTTATATGCCCAGTTACCAGCCCTGATGCACAACCTTCAACGAAGGCACGCCCATTCACGTATGCCTCCACACAGAAGACGCTCTAGCTGAGAATCGAACGGGACAACGTCTTGCTGTGAGGCGACAACGCTACCGCAGCACCACTACCGCGGGTTAATGTGGATATTATAATTACAGGCAATTTCAGTTGTGACTTAAGAAATAAAAATAAGAAAGATAGATTAGCTAAGAAAAAATGAGGGAAATTATGAAGTGTGGAAATTTAGTCATGGGGAATATAAATACAAGTACATATGGGAGAGGAAATGTTAATTATTTTTTAGTTTTTAAATGTATAGAAATAGTCATTGAAGAAACAATGGAAACATGATTTTCAGATCATATGGTAATATAGATAGAAATAGAAGACTATAAAGAACACATAAAAATTGGAAAATGAATTAAAAGAATAAATGGGAATGTGTGGAATGAGAAAGGAAAACATTATATATTGGAATTATGGAAAGAGCACATAACTATGGAAGACTTTTACAATATTTTGACAGAATGGTGGATGGCATTTAAAGAGAAATACGAAAATAATTAATTATAATGGGAATGTGAAATAAGATAAAATAGATAAAAGAATATATGGAAATGCAGAATAATATATTAGAAAATTTAGAGAAAAGAAAATAGAGTATATTATAGAAAAAAAGAAGAGATGTATAAAATAAATCAAGACAAAATAAGGGGGTGTATAAACAAAGATTTTTTTTGCAAGGAACAAATAAAGAAGTATCTCCATGTTTAAGTAAAATGGTAAAATAAGAAAGTGATATAATGACAGAAATGCCACATTTCCACTGCTTGAATACATTTCTACCTCCCACAACTGGTTCTGTAACACATTTCCTCAGCATCTGAGCTCCAAGGAACAAGCTAACTACAATTATGGACCTGGAAGCTCTCCCCTACAGTGTTATAGCATAGGTGTTTTTGCCTACTGTTATTAAACATTTACCTTATGTATAACTGCATTGACTATTATAGTCTGTACACATGCCAAGCCCCCCCACCCATATCTGTCCTCAGCAGTGGCTTAGGTCAGCTGGTGCCCTAGGCAAAAGGGCTCCACAGTGCCCCCCACCACACCACACCACCCCTATCCTGGTCTACCTACACCAAATAAATACTGGGAAAGTGCACCTGCTAGAGCGGCACCCTAGGCGGCCGCCTAGTTGGCCTATGCCTAAGGCCGGCTATATCCATCCTTTTCTCATTCTTCCTGCCACTTTCCCCTTTTTTATTTTAACCTATACTTTTCCTTAATGTTAATTACCTGTCCTGCTGTAACAATGCACACATTTTGCCACTAGTTGACAGTATTACCTAGGGTTTGTTCATTCCTCAGCTCGCATATCTCCTGGAGCTATTTCTATCTCAGGGTTTATACTTTTCTACCTATTTTGGGTGCTTTAACACCCAAGTCAGCTGCTCACTCAACTGTATTTTTTCCTTAGCTAAAACAGCCTTCCTTTTAATATAATGCTGTGTAAAACCAGCATGCAGAAAGGTCTCCTACACTAGAACTCCTTACTTTAGACCTGATTAGTCTCCTGCTCTGTACTAGTATCAAGTTCCCTCTCAACTAGCATTGCCTCCCCCCGAATTACGTGATTGTTTTTCTTGCATCTTGTCCTGCTCCCAGTGGGGAAACACAGTTTTCAGGTCTAAACCTGTTATTCCTGGCCAACCCTTTGTTCTAGTAGTACCCCCTCCCCCTTTCTTTTCTATCCCTTGCTTACTGTTACCTAGGCTGTAATATCCCCTCCCACCTTTATGGAAATCTGCAAATAGGAGTTAACACAAACCAGAGCCATTTTTAAATCTTATTCGTCACTCCCGTGAATGTGTTCCCCTTTCTCTTGGCGTTGTGTGCATGCCAGTAAGTTTTATGTTTTGATTCATTTTTCAGTCTCTGCTAACATAACTGTGCCTTATTTTTGCTGTTTGGTATGCAATGTTGCCAACTTGTCCAACGTGGTAGTGTTGAAGTGACTTGCTAACCATTTAGAAGGCTTTTATATACTAAGCTACATTTCTAATTAATGTTCATGTATCTTGTATGAGATATATAACTGATGTTGCTGCTGCCTGAACCAGCAACTGATGCCATTTTGGTTACTTTTGCATTTTTTACAGCTGTCTCTAGCTGTGTATGTATTTAGTTTGTTATAGAGATGCTCGCATCTGCAGTTGCTTAATTTTACCGTTTATTTGCATTGCCTGGTCAGAATTACATTTGTATTGCCTGCAATGTGCTATCAACGTATCTCTTAAGATCTTCTCTTTCCTATACCCACTTTTACCCTCTGTCTTCTTTCGTAACACAGTCTTTACTTCCCTTTCTAGCCTATCTCAGTGCACTTGTTCTCTACTCTTTACCTAA
This sequence comes from Protopterus annectens, assembly GCF_019279795.1. NCBI lineage: Eukaryota > Metazoa > Chordata > Ceratodontiformes > Protopteridae > Protopterus > Protopterus annectens. The sequence continues at coordinate 698,104,455 of NC_056728.1, read as the reverse complement.
CTATCCCTACCTACTTCTGCCACTCCTATGACTCGTTTTCCACCCTCCCTTTTCTGTTTACTTTTCTGTTTCTCTCCCTGATACAACCATACCTAATTTTGTCTAGCTTCATTCCCTGCCTACTATAGCTGCCAAACAATATCAGCTTTACTTGCTTGCTGATTCTTGTATTAACGCTGGTTCTTTTCTTTTTCTTATTATAACATCTCCACTGCTTGAATACATTTCTACCTCCCACAAGTGGTTCCGCAACACATTTCCTCAGCATCTGAGCTCCGAGGAACACTAGCTAACTACAATTACAGACCTGGAAGCTCACCCTTAAAGTGTTATAGTGTAGGTGTTTGCCTACTGTTATTAAACATTTACCTTTTGTATAACTGCATTGACTATTGTAGCCTGTACACACGTTGAGCCCCCCCACACCCATATCCATCCTTTTCTTATTCTCCCTGCCACTTACCACTTTTTTATTTTAGCTTATACTTCTTTTTCTTAATGTTAATTACCTCTCCTGATGTAACAATGCACCCATTTTGCCACTAGGTAGCTGTATTACCTAGAGTTTGATTACTCCTCAGTTTTCATATCTCCAGGAGCTGTTTCTATCTTGGGGTTTATACTTTTCTACCTATTTCAGGTGCTTTAACACCCAAGTCAGCTGCTATACAATTATCCCCTTAATGTTAATTACCTCTCCTGCTGTAACAATACACCCATTTTACCACTAGGTGGCAGTATTACCCGGGGTTTTATTACTTCTCAGTCCACATATCTCCCGGAACTGTTTCTATCTCAGGGTTTATAATTTTCAACCTATTTCAGGTGCTTTAACACCCAAGTCAGCTACTCGCTAAACTGTATTTTCTCCTTAGCCAAAAAACAGCCTTCCTTTTAATATAAAGCTGTGTAACACCAGCATACAGAAAGATCTCCTACACTAGAACTCCTTACGTTAGACCTGAATGGTCTTCTACCCTCCACTAATATTAAGTTCTCTCTCAAATAGCATTGCCTCCTCCCGACCTACCTGATTGTTTTTCTTTCATCTTTTCCTGCTCCCAGTCAGGTAACCCTGCTCCATTCGCCCTCACTATGCTCGGGCTCATTCTGCTACTTTACCCTACCCCCATTCCCACTCACCCCCATTTTCATTCGATTTACTTACTCCACTCCCCACCCAAAGCATACCCTGATCAGTCCCCTGAGCCACACAATTGTCCCTCCTCTCCAAACAGCCACTATCCCTCCTACTTTGCTGCCATTCCCTTTTTCACATTACATCACCTCCTGCACGCTACCTCTACAAATCTGACCTTTCCAAATCATCAACCCCCTGGTTCCCAACTTTACTATCCAATAGATATAACATCTTCATTATTACTTTTCAACTGTCACCTAAAATTTTCCTCAATATGACCCCACACTATTTATCTATCCCCCTTCTCCTCCTCTAGCTCTATCTACCTCATACCATACATCACTTCAGTACCCCACTCCTGCACCTTTAGACCTGAATGGTCTTCTGCCCTCCACTAGTATCAAGTTCTCTCTCAAATAGCATTGCCTCCTCCCGGCCTACCTGATTGTTTTTCTTTCATCTTGTCCTGCTCCCAGTCAGGCTAACCCTGCTCCATTCACAATCGCTATGCTCAGGCTCATTCTGTTACCATACCCCCATTCCCACTCACTCCCACTTTCATTCAATTTACTTACTCCACTCCCCACCCACAGCATACCCTGATCAATCCCCTGAGCCACACAATTGTCCCTCCTCTCCAATCAGCCACTATCCCTCCTACTTCACTGCCCTTCCCTTTTTCACATTACATCACCTCCTGCACTCTACCTCTACAAACCCAACCTTTCCAAATCATCAACCCCCTGGTTCCCAATTTTACTATCCAATACACATAACATCTTCATTATTACTTTTCAACTGTCACCTAACACTTTCCTCAATATGACCCCTCACTATTTAACTATCCCCCTTCTCCTCCACCTAGGCTCTATCTACCTCATACCATACATCACTTCAGTACCCCACTCCTGCACCTACTCTCTCTTACTGTCACTACTCACAAAATAACCCTCATACACTTCTAATTTCTCCATTCTTATTTCCTATACTTCCCTCCAATGTATTTTCATTCAAAACATATCCAAGTGTATCTCTTTCTAACTGCATAAAACCTAGAACGCCCCCTACTGTAGATCCTCTCTCCTTTTTACTTTCTTTCTTTGCTACGCTTCTCTAGGATAGAGACATCCATCCCAATCCAACCATCTCTACCTCTAACCAAAATTCTCCCACCTCCTCACCCCCACAGTCTTCTCCCCAATTCCACACTCACCCACCTAAATCCCTAACTATTTTCTCTCTGAATATCCAAAGCATTGTCAACAAACTACCGAATTACACTCTTGGATCTGCCTTAACTCCCCCATATCTTAACCCTCTCTGAAACTTGGTTAAATCCTCACATCTCTAACTCTGAAATCCTACCCCCAGGCTACAAGGGTCTATATCACAAAATCGAACTTCCAAAATGTCGAACACCATAAGTTCGAACTTGGAAGATCGAATTTGGATAACAGTGAAACTTCAAAACAGCAAATTTTTTCCCAGGGAAAAAATTCGCTGTTCCAAAAAACACACACATAGCACAATCACACCAAACACCTTCAAAACCTAAACTAAACCTGACATACACCACTATCTATGCACTATCCTTAACCCAGCCCTAACCATAAAGTCCATCACTATCACACACTTACCTGACCCACACCCTAACCCTAAAGTCCGTCACTATTGCACACTTACCTGACCTGTGTCCTAACCCTAAAGTCCATCACTATTGCACACTTACCTGACCCACGCCCTAACCCTAAAGTCCGTCACTACCCATTCCTACACTTACCTTGAACCGGTCCGAAAATGCCAATGCTGCAGAGATGGCCAACCAAATTCTTTCCCTGGGAAAGAATTCGAGTTTCTGTAGTTTTGACATTCTCACCTTTTGAACTACCAAGTTCAGCCTTCCAGTATTCGGTGTTCTTAACGTTCGATTTCCTGATAGGAACCCGGCTACAACATCTATGGGGTAGACAGAGCAAACAAAAGAGGTGAGGGTGTTGCCATCCTCTACTCTGACCAACTTAATATCTCTCTTCTCTCAGCCTCCTTCCCCAACTTTGCTCCTCTAGAAATCCTCATTGTTAACTGACATCTCAACCTCCATAAAAATTTGCCATTGTATCCATCTATATTGCCCCAGGAGACAACATTCCTATTCTTGAAAACTTTCTCTCCTGGCTCACCCTAAACTTTCCCTATGATGTTAATATTAATTGGTCTTCACTCTCCTCCTCTCCCTCTGCTCATAGCATCAATCTGTATGGCTTCAACAACTCATATCTTCCTCTACCAAAACTAACAATAACTCGACCTCTGGCTCCATCTTAGACTGGATCCTTATTTCTGACCCTTGTGTTTATCACCAGCCCTGGTATATTTCCCAATTCCCTGAGTGACCATTCCCCTATCTGCATACATAGATACTCTCAACAGTCACCCAAAGAATACCTTTACAGAGAATGTCATAATCTGACTCAATTTGACCCAGACAAATTTAACTCCACACTGGCCAACATCAACTGGACCTATGATCTTAATATTAATTGGTCTTCACTCTCCTCCTCTCCCTCTGCTCATAGCATCAATCTGTATGGCTTCCAACAACTCATATCTTCCCCTACCAAAACTAACAATAACTCGACCTCTGGCTCCATCTTAGACTGGAACCTTATTTCTGACCCTTGTGTCTATCATAGCCCTAGTATATTTCCCAATTCCCTGAGTGACCATTCCCCTATCTGCATCCATAGATACTCTCAACAGTCACCCAAAGAATACCTTTACAGAGAATGTCATAATCTGACTCAGTTTGACCCAGACAAATTTAACTCCACACTGACCAACATCAACTGGACCTTCCTTTATAACCTCCTCCTTAATGATGCTGTTACTACATTCAACAAGATATTCCTTGATATACTGAACAACATGGCCCCATCCAGAAAAATCAGGATAAACTCTAACTGTGCTCCCTGGCTTACCAAGCAAACACACTCTATTATGCAGCATAGGGATGTTGCTTGGAAAACCTGGGTCAAAAATAAAACTCCAGCCCTACTCCAACATTACAAAGAATTTAGAAACAAATACAAAAAACTTATTATGAAAGATAAAAAATCATTCTTTGCTTCCACCCACTGCAGCCCACATACTAACCCTAAGAGATTTTGATCCATTGTTAATAAAATCCTTCACCCTAGTACCGCTCTTACCCCAACCCCTTCCTTCTCAATACTGCCACAGAAACTGCTACTCTATTAAACAATTATTTCATAGACACAATTCAAAGACTTACTCAACTTAATCCCACTGCCTCTTATCTGCCTCGACCTCACAGTCCATCTTCCTCTAATACCTTTTCCTTACAACCTGTTCCCTCTTTCTTTATTAAATTCCAATTGAATAAACTCAAATCTTGCTCAGCCTCTGTTGACAATTTACCTTCCCACTTCCTTAAAATTGCAGCCAGATCTATTGCCTACCCTGTTTCTATCCTTATTAATCACTCTACCACTGAGGCTCTTGTTCCCGACATATGGAAATTCTTTTACATAATCCCTCTCCACAGAAGAGGTAACTCCACTGACCCTTCAAACTATCATCCAATAGCTATACTATCCCCACTTTCCAAGATACTTGAAAAATGTGTTCACTCCCAGCTACTTAAACACTTGCTTGAAAATAATCTCCTAACTCCCACTCAGCACAGTTTTAGACCCCATCACAGCACATCTACCATACTTCTCTCATTCACCCAAAGAGTGGCAAAAGCCCATGATAACAACCTACTTCTCTCCTGTCTATTCCTGGATCTCTCCAAGGCCTTTGATACAATCTCCCACTCTAAACTGTTATCTAAAATTTCAGACCTTCATCTTTCTTCCCTCTCTTTATCCTGGTTCTCTAGTTATTTATCTAACAGACCACAATCTATATGCTGGCAAACCATCACCTCTCCTTTTTTGCCCATCAACACTAGAGTTCCCCAAGGTTGTATCCTGGGTCCTCTCTTGTTCAATATCTTTACTAACAACTTACTCCACTACTAACCTTTCAACCCTTTTACAATATGCTGATGACTCCACCCTCATAACCACTGCCCACACCATCCCTGAACTCCTTTCTCGTACCCAACACGCTGTTACCTCCATTGAGACCTGGCTCGCTGACGATCAGTTAATATTAAACCCCCCAAAAATTAAACTTTTGCTATTTCTTCCTGAAAACCTTGTACAACATAAATCCTCTTTCTTCATTACTTCTTTTAACAATGCCACCATCAGACCCAAACCACACACCATATTATTTGGTGTCACCATCGATGATGAGCTAAACTTTGACATACATATCAATTTTTGTATAAAAAAAGAAAAACAGCAAAACCTTGACCTCCTGTACAAAATCATAAATTTCTTTCTCCCTCCTCAAAACCCTCCCTAGCCTTATCTCTCCTCTTACCCAGTGTTCTGTATGCAGCCCCAGTCCTTACTAACCATCAGTCTTTTCTTCTTGGCAAACTAGAACAAACCTATAATAAAAATAGCTAAATTTGCCACTAACCTCTCCTATAAATCCCACCACTGCCTTGCCCTTAAATCTTTTCAATGGCCTGAATTCCCAAAACAAGTTCTCCTCCCACAACTGCATATAATACACTCAATTCTTTATAACCCTATGTCCTGCTCCTTTATCTCTAATATTGCATCACAATATAACCCCCAATATCAACTTCGTTCATCAGACAAACATTTTCTGGACATTTGCAAACCATTAAAAAAGATTGGCAAGCCATTATATAAATACTCAGTTGCTCACTCCTGGAACTCCCTTCCTCGTAATATACGAACTATCCCAATTCAAACTAGCACTCAAGCACTACCTACAGAGCACCTGGTCCTGTCCCTGTCTAGCTCCAACCTGATTCCACTTACCTTCTTCCTAATACCACTTCCTTATACTCACCATCTTTTCTCTTTCTTCTCTTCTTGCCCCTTTGCCTAGCAAAACATACCAACTCCCACTATGAGTGACTAATCTTTTTTTCTCCTTTGTATCCACAGCATCATATTGGTACTTATATATATACATTTATACAAAAACTTGTACAAAACTGTTTAATTTTGTTAACATCTTTTGTTGTATAAATTCTTATTGTGATGTAATTTCCTTTTTGAATGATTGTAATTAGAGCTGGAGCTTTTCTCTTTGGGTCTCCACTGAAAACAGGCCATTGTCTCAGCTGGACCAACCCGATTAACAAATGACAATAAATAAATCATTTTATTTAACATTTGTTTACTAGGAAAGTCCGACTTGGAACTAAGCCAGTTTTCAGCAGAGGCCCAGGGAGAAACACTCCAAATGCATGTCATTGTAACGTGGGAGGAAACTAGAGCACCCAGAGGAAACCCATACGGACGCAGGGAGAACATGCAGACTCCGCACAGAAGGCACCCCAGCCGAGAATCGAACCAGAGAACCTCTTGCTGTGAGGCAACAATGCGACCATTGCACCACTGCAGCGAAATGAAAAATAAAAAGGGAAAAGTGAAAAAAAAAAAACCAACAAGGTAATATTACAAAAACTGTAGTACAGTGTGTTAAAGAGATGGTAAAGAAAAGAGGCAAAAAATGAAAATGAATGGAAAGTTAAACAATTTACAAAAGAAATAAAGATGTTGATAAACAGATTACTGTAATGGAATAAGATATGGTGAGAAGGACAGTAAATTGTAATTGTGCAGTAGGTTCAGATGGCATAGGGTATTTAACGTATAATAATATGGAGCAATGGCAAAAAGAAATCTTAGTATATATAGATATATAATACAGAAGAACTGAACAGAAAAAATAAAACTAAATAAAAAAACTTCATGGACGTGTTTATATCACATTATCGAAAGATGAAAATAGCCAACGCTATTTCATCAAACCTAAAATATCTAAACCATATAATATCGAACATTCAGAACAGCAAATTTTTTCCTTGGGAAAAAATTCGCTATTCCGAAACACATACACACAACACAAGCACACCTAAAAAATATCAATACACACACATACACTTATAATCCTACAACTAACCCTACACTAAACTATACATATACTACTATCTATCCACTTACCTTAACCCAAACCCTAACCCTAAGGTCCATCACTATCGCACACTCCCCTAACTCACACCCTAACTCTAACTCACTTAACCCGCCCTTAAACCTAATTCACCTAACCTGCACCCTAACCCTAACTCACCTAACCCACGCCCTAACCCTAACTCACCTAACCTGCACCGTAATCTTAACAACCACACAATCGCACACTTACGTGAACCCGACCCATAAATTTCCACCTCAGCGCTGAAAATAGAGAAGCCACAGAACCGGCCAACAGAATTCTTTCCCTAGGAAAGAATTCGGTGTTCTGCAGCTTCGCTATTTTTAGCGTTCGATTAAAACGGGTTGATATTAGAACATTCAAAGTTTTAAAAGTTCGATGTTCTGATATAGGCCCTCATGGACTGGAAGAAAAAAACAAAGCCAAACAGGTGTTGAGCACTTTCATCCCTTTAATAGTATCATGAACTATTTCAGAAAAAACAATGAAACAGCAAAGTAATGGTGCACAGTATTTACAATAAATCATAAAGACAAATGTCCAACTGATGCTGACAGCACTCTCAGTTTTCCCATTCCTATATGTAGTGATATGGTTTCTATTAGAAATGTTATCTCTAGGAATTGGGATTATTATTACTAGCAATAGGGACTTGGCGTTGATTCTTGGTAATGCACCAATTTTTTCTTATAAAAGAACCAGTACTTTGCGGAACTTGTTTGAAAGATTTGACAAGCCTTTTTGATTTCAGAGAGTGGTAACAAAGACATACCTCCAGGCATGTTTATGTGTGGGGGTTGTGTGACTTAGAATTTGTTTTTAAACACTGTAATTTTCTTCTGATTTTCAAGAAATACTTTGATTGCCATGGTGCAAATGTTGTTTATGCAGGAGTTTGTGACACCTGTGAATTATTTTATGTGGAAAAGACATATAGGAAATTGTCAGATAGAATAAAAGAGTATTGTGCAGCAATCAGGTATAAAGATCACAAGAATTCATTAGGTAAACATAATGTTTATTGTAATGACTTTCAGTGTTTTAAGTTTATAGTGCTTGAGCAATTAGAACAGTTTTTTGGAGACAGTGAAACCTTGCTTGAGGTAAAGCTGTTTGGCTTTGTTATTTTCTTCTAGACTGTGAAGTTTGTTTTTAATATTTATTTATTTATTTATTTATTTATTTATTTATTGAATGAATGGCTAAATTATAGCATTTGTTACACACAAATATGTAGTGAAATTATGCGATTTATTTGGAAGAAAGGAGAAAAAGGTGAAATTAATAATTGCAGAGTAGTTGTGTTAAATAATACTGATTCTAAGACATTTATGAAAATAATACAAATAAGACTGGAATATAAGGTAGATAACAAATTAGAAGATAATATCTGTGGAGTTAAAGGCAAATGATGTCAGGAACTATTAATGATTGTTAAAGAAATGCTAGATGATGTTAAAAAAGAAAGCAATGAGGCAAAATTACTGGTAGGAGATATAAATAAAGCATTTCATATAACAGATTATAATATGCTATGGAAAATAATGGAAGGAAAAAGTTAGTAAACAACTTCAGAAAATAACTAGATTTGTTTATAGGAACAGCAAAATAAGATTTTTAATAACTGGTTGTTTAAGTGAAGGGATAGAGATGAACAGGGGCATAAACAAGGATGTCTAGTAAGTAGTATTTATTTGTAATAGTAATGAATTGGCTAGCAAAGAAAGCAAATTAAAAAAATGAGAAAAGGACAGTATACACAGAATAATGGTATTAAATATCCTGTTATATTATCTTATGCAAATTATATTATTCTCATGACCAAAGACAATAAAATGATGGAAGAAGTGATTTTATGTATAAACAATAGCTTTCAATGAATAGGGATATCAGTAGAGAAAAAAAGTAAGGGGTCTGGATCAAAAGAGAAATTAAAAGGAATTCAATTTGGAACAAAGGAAATACCTTATTAGGAATACAGTTTTGTGTATTGACTGTGACTAAAGAATCAAAATTTTACAAGAACTAAAAGGAATTAGTGTCATATGGAGTAGGTATAGATTATCTTTTAGAAAAAAAGTACATTTTATTAATTACATATAGATGGGAAAATAGCCTACGTGGCTGGAGTATATATGATACCAAATGATTTGGAAAATCAGTTTATCATATTGATGTTTAGATTTATTTGGGGGAAATAGATTAAACCAGTTAAAAAGAAGAGTATTATATATGGATAAGGAAGATGGGGGGGGGGGGTCTGTTGAACCCTATAGTATGTGGGGCATTGTTGAATTTATATAGGGTGTTTAAAATGGATAAAAGGAAAAGAAAGCAAACGTGCAGTAAGATTATTTAAGACAAAATATGTAAGGGAATGGCATGTAATAAAATTGAATAAGAGGGAGACAGATTGAAGAAATGAAATAAAGATGCATCAAGACAAAATAAAAATACGGAAGTTAAGTAGAGAAGAGGTAGGAGAAAATAAGATTTTAATTGCATATGTAATGAGCATTGAATTTAAGTCATATGACTACCTTATGTTGTTTTTTTTCTTTCTCACTGTTAATATCTATCAGATTTTAAGTCTTCAGTTTGCTATGATACCTGTATATAAGACTAAGTATCGTAATTGCACTCTTATTGTATACAATGTCACTACCTGCTACTACTGTAAGAACTGTGTTCTAGAAGCACTGTTATAAAAGATTATTGGTCTTGTCTCCCACTTGACCAATTTATTCTGTTCTAGTCTTTTTATCGTTATGAATGTCTGTTACTATTTTTTTCTTTATTGCATTATACAATTTTCTTTCTACTAACAAAATAGTTACTAACAATGGAGCTTTTCTCCTTGGACCTCTGCTGAAAAAGGGTTTTATGCCCATTCGGACTCTCCCGGTAAACAAATGTAAAATAAAAATAAATAAAATAAAAATTTATGGTACAAAAACATAATGATGAAAAATTACTGTGTAAATCCATGAAGACATTTGTCAGAAGAAAAAATAAAAGCTATACAACAAAAAAAAATGGTATATGAAGAATACAAGATGTCAAAATCTTTATGAAGGTTACAAATTAATAGATTGCCAGTAAAAGGAAATATGCCTTATAAGAAGTAATTTAGAAAATGTAGAATGCATGTTTAATACATAAAAGAGTAAAGAAAATATGGGAATAATAATAGAGAAAATTATGTTGAAAGAAATACGAGACTATAAACAGATAAATATGGATATAATTAAATATGTATTTTATGAGGAAATGTGGAAAAAATATGTCAAAAATTTGGATAAGAAAATGTTTTGTATTGTTTGGATAATATGGAATTAAAGATTGAATGAGATTATATCTAATGGAAATTATGGGGTACTGAATATAATATGAAAATGAAGAGGTGGTTGTGGAAAAAGGGGTGGGGATCTAAACAAATGTGAAACAAAAAGTTGTAAGAGATGGAGGAATGTGGATCTAATGTACATTTTTATAAATATGTAAATGTATAAGTTTGCATATAGTTGTATATAATAAAGGGCCCTTACGATTTCTGATGGGTGCCGTGGGATCGTACTTTCCCTACATTTTTCCATAGGTGCTGTAGGATCCTTTGCCTTCATCTGAATTACCACCAACTCAAGCAGATGAGACCTTGGGTTAATGTCTCACACAAAAGATGACTCACTCAGGAATACATTCACTGTAGTATATCATTCTGGTGATTCACTTGCCCCTATTTTTCTTCCTAAAAGTGAACATGCCATGGTAGACAATTATTTATTACAGTGCTACAGCTGTGTTATTACACTGTATTCCAAGCACTGTACACTTTTCTAGGGACCATAACCTATTCCATTTCTCTTTTGTTACTTTATATTTGAATATAAATGCATATAATTAATTATTGATTAATTGCCAGCTTGTCTAACCAAGTGATCTACAGTTTGTGTCACACAATGTGTTGAAATCTTCAAGCTGTTTATTTCTCTCCACTATATTGTTAGAATCTGGGATCTCATGTCTTGGAATCAGGAAGCAGTTGGACACCTGCTCAGCATATAATAAATATAAACACATGTTTATTAAATTTAATATATATAGTTCCAGTTCAGAAACTAAACTAATCATTATGCATTTTAGAATCAAAAAGCTTTCTGTACATTTTGAGAGTATAATTGGTACAAAAAACAACTTAAAATAGGTGGCAGAAACTGTTAGTAACGGTGTTTATTTTGTAAAGGTGCTCCTTCATCAACAAGGGCCTCTACCCAAGTATTACATATGGATTCAAAGATGCATTAATGATTAGTTACGCTAGGCATTGAATATTACCATGAATTCTTGTCACATACGTGTACTATATATGCTCAAATATCATATAATTGTTTACTAATGTGTAGTCACACTAAACTGCAATACTAACACAGTGTACTATAGTAGATTAAATATATACTGTAAAGACATTCAAAGTTGTCACTACAGTCAAAATTAAGAAATGATGTAAAGTACTATTATGCAAGAAACCCAGAATTCTTGAATAGAAGATATTCAAAGATTACGAGAGAAATTAGAGGAAGGAAAAATACTTGCACAAGAAAAACTGTCAAAAGTTTCATATGCAAATTTGAAAAACATTATATAGACCAAAAAATCTTGGGCTATTTGTAAAAAGAAATTGTAAAAAGAAGTGATTGAGGAAATGTGAAAAGATAAAAAATAAAACCACACAATTTTTGAAAGGTATAAAAAAAACGGACATGGGAAAGAAAGAAAGAGATCTGATATGGTGCAATACTTATGCAAAGGAGAAAGCCAAATTAATTAATACAAAAAAGCAGCTCTAAAGATACCTGAAGAGACATACAGGCAAAGGCACCCAGATATGGAAAATTTCACAACACAAAAAATAAGAAAACAAAGTGGGAAAGTAGAAAACAGGATTAGTAATGCAGGTTCATAGTTTCATAGGTGTGTACTAGGCCCTGGGGCCTTTACAAGCCTAGCCCATAGAAGTGCCTGGCATTGTGCCGCCCGTCATTAGTTCCCAGTGCCTCTATCAAATACAGCCACTGGAGTGATCCCCGGGGTGAACTTTCTATTTCCCATCCACTCATCAAGATTTCTTTTGAAGAGGGACAGTGAGGTGCTCTGCTTGACATGTATGGGAAGCCTATTCCAGAGCATGGGCAGTCTCTGGGTTATGAACCTGTCCCTCCAGCATGTTCTGTTGATTGTGGTAATGAGGTTGAGGTCTCTGGAGCATGTGGTGTGGAGGGATTTGGATTTCTTTAGATGTAGCATTTCTAACAGAGCTGGGTCAGACATGGCTTTGTAAGTCAAGCAGAGATCGTTGCTTAGTAGATGATATGAGACAGAGAATAGCTGGAGTTTTTTGAGTCTTCTGTATAGGACATGTGTTTAAGGCCTAGGATCCTCTTTGTGAGGTACGTTTGTGGTCTCTCCATCTGTTACATGTCAAAGAAATAGAAATTGAAGTTATGGATTACCTGTAAAGTGAATGATGTAGTATAGAAAATCCATCTCTGGTAATGTTATAGCATGATGGAACAATGCATCCCCAAATTAAGGAGAAACAGGTGAAACAGGAAGCATCTGATCACATACCACATGAAGATACTCTGGAGCCTTTGGAAGAAAACCAGTACAAAAGTTCAGGTGGAGATGCACAGCAAGGGAAGGAGCAGGAAACAATGACAACTGCACAATGAACGTTATAGAGTAAAAGGTCAGTGAGTTTCCATATGAAACAGCAATGCATGATGCAGGATGTAGCTGAAGAGAATATGTCACAGGAAGATGTTCTGGAACTTTCTGTAGAATGCCCACAGGAAACAGAGAATAAAGAATGTGTCTTCACTTTAGAAGAAAATGATCTAAGGGAAGAGTTACTTGATTTAACTGAGATAGATAGACATATTAAGATAGATGAAAAAATATATTATAAAAAGTCAGTAAGACCCAAAATGTAGAAGTCTGAAAAACCAATGAACACAATAATCAAGACTATTAACAGAAATTCATATGATATAACAGAAGTAAATAGGATATATTACTGTGCAGCTAAATTAATAACAGATAAACTCTTACCACAAAAATACAGGAAGATAAGGGAAAAGAAGGGAATACATCAAATGCCATGATGAAAGTATTGAACTGAGAAAATTATAAAGCAATTAAGACAAGACGTGTCACTGTTAGAAGAGTATAGAAGAGGGAACAGATCAACAACAACAAAAAAAAAAAAGAAAGGTAGACATGATAAATGCAACAAGCCATATTAGAACAGATTAGGATCTATCGTACACTGTTGCAAATAATAAACTAAAGATATCAGCACAGGCATAAAAATTTAGAAGACATGCATATAAATATAAATGAAAAGTACAACATAAGCAATTCATTGATGACCCAAAAACGTTTTATAGAAAATTGAGAAACAAAGGAAAAGGAATAGCAAAATCACTAACAAAAAAAAGAAGAAATAGACATATTTTGGAGAAATATCCAAGAAGACCCTGTGAAACCTAACAAAGATGCTAAATGGACAGACTAAGTAAAAGAAACAATAAGAAGTTCAAATGTACAGAATGTGAGATGGGATGAAGTAAAGGCCAGAGAAATTGAAACAAAAATTAAGAAAAGCTCCCAGCTGGAAAACTCCATGCTCAGATGCAGTACCTAACTTCTGGCTAAAAATATTAACATCTTTACATGAAGACATAACTTGGACTTAGGCAACCAACATCAAAAAAACACCACACAGCAGTAGAATATTCAGAAAAACACAAACCGCCAACACTTCACCAGTAATTCCTTTATTCTCAGCGATCTGGTACCTTCAAGGATCACATTTGGTTTAATGCAAACATAGTATATATACATACACACTCCACAAATAGCATTATTCAATTAGTGTTGAACAATCAAATAGCATCTTTCCAAAATTTAAAGTGACCATGTCCTTATTTACCATAAATTTCTACTAGAAATTATAAAATAAATAAACATTATTCACCACATGAAGTTAGGATAGATATTATATGCCCAATTCCTGATTCATGCCGTTTGGCTTTAGAGTATGAAACTTGAAAATCATTCTAGTTTCTAACGCCAATAATTTAGCTACAATATCCCCTCTGTTAATGAAGGGCTTTCCAAGTATACAAAATATTAAACTATTGGAAGAGTTGTTATGTTTATCATGAAAATGTTTGGCAACAGGACTATTTAGATTTTGATTTCTAATATCTTTTAAATGTTCCAAAATACGAATTCTAATCATACGTTTAGTCTGTCCTATATACCATATATTATTACATGAACAGCCCAGGATATACACCACCCCCGTAGATCTGCAGTATCACTCTATACTAATATTGATACCAGATGGGGGTTGGAGTCTATCATTCATATGTTGGGTGAAGGGCCGAGAACCACTTTCTTAGTGGGTTTGTTAGAATTTTGTTTAACTCAATTATTTTTCTTTTAATAATAATTTTTTTCTGCAGTTGAAAGAAATGGGGCTGCCTTATATGCAATTATATATATGGGATTCTTTGAAAAGATATTTATTTATCCGACACCTTTTTTTAGCAACAATGTTATACTATATAAGCGTTTTATTGATGACCTTATTTTTATTTGTAAAGGAGATATAAATGATTTTTTTGAATTCTTTGAAGTTCTTAATAATAATGAACATCATCTTACTTTTTCATGTGAGTTGAATAGGAAACAGATTAATTTTTTAGATTTAACATTGTTTGAAGATCAGGAAACTATAGGGTTTAGGCCCTTCAGGAAGTCAACTTCCGTCAACATGTTTTTGCATGCGACAAGTATGCACCCAGGTCACTTATTAAAGGCATTACCTTTTGGTGAGTTTAAGAGAATTTATGATCACACAAGTAACAAAAATGAAAACATTTTTGAATTGAATAAAGTTATGTCGAGGTTAAGTGAAAGGGGCTACGATAAAACATACCTACTCACATGCAAAAATAAATTACTTGGGCATAATGTTGATGGAATTTTTACATCTACTGGAAGTTCTGAATCAAGGTGTGGGACTTATACTACTGGACGAATTTTTGATGAAGAGAAGCTTGTTTATGTTACTAGGTTTTCTGCTTTTTCTGATAAATTGGTTTCGCTAGTAAGAAAATATTGGTATATTATTTGTGATGATGAATCTATAGGTTATTTATTTCCTAAACATATTATATTTTCTTATAAGAGAGGAAAGAATCTTAAAGAATTGTTAAATAATAATTTTGTTGAAAGGAAAGATAACATTTATTTTTCATCATTTGGTACTTTTTCTTGTGGTTCTTGTAGTATCTGTAATAAGGCAAAGAATTTGAGTGTTATTAATGGTATTACTTTTGTTCCTAAATGTTATTTCAACTGCAGATCTACGGGGGTGGTGTATATTCTGGGCTGTTCATGTAATAATATATGGTATATAGGACAGACTAAACGTATGATTAGAATTCGTATTTTGGAACATTTAAAAGATATTAGAAATCAAAATCTAAATAGTCCTGTTGCCAAACATTTTCATGATAAACATAACAACTCTTCCAATAATTTAATATTTTGTATACTTGGAAAGCCCTTCCTTAATAGAGGGGATGATATTGTAGCTAAATTATTGGAGTTAGAAACTAGAATGATTTTCAAGTTTCATACTCTAAAGCCAAACGGCATGAATCAGGAATTGGGCATATAATTATATCTATCCTAACTCCATGTGGTGAATAATGTTTTTATTTATTTATTTATTTATTTTATAATTTCTAGTAGAAATTTATAGTAAATAAGGACATGGTCACTTTAAATTTTGGAAAGATGCTATTTAATTAATTAATTATTTGATTGTTTAATACATTAATTGAATAATGCTATTTGTGGAGTCTGTATATATATATATATATATATATATATATATATATATATATATATATATATATATATATATACTATGTTTGCATTAAACCAAATGTGATCCTTGAAGGCGAATTGCCGAGGTACCAGATCACTGTGAATAAAGGAATTACTGGTGAAGTGTTGGTGGTTTGTGTTTTTCTGAATAACTTGGACTTAGGACTACTTATATGCACATCCTGAACAGACACCAACCTGGTTAACAACAGGGAAAATGATACACATCCTTAAAAGTTAATCTACAAGCTATTCCAAAAAACTATAGACCAATAGCTTGCCTTCTGACAATGTATAAATGATATGCTGGAGCTGATGCTGATAAAGTTTATAGACATTTAGTAGAAAACGCAGTCATGGCAAAGAGCAAAAGAGTAGCAAAAGAAAGTCATATGGAACAGATGAAGTTTATATCACATGGGATTGCCTATTACCTAACAGTTCAAAAAAAACAGATGAGAGAAAACTAGATATAGTACTCTATGAAAAGAAGAGAAAAGTAGCATTAATCACTGAAATTGCTACACCCAGTAATTACATGTAGAGAGACATAAAGTTATAAACTACCAGGATTTGCAGGAAGAAATTAGGGCAATATAGAAGAAGGATACCCAGACAGTTTCAATAGTAGTAGATGTAATGGGGTAAAAAAAAAAAATTTATAATCATATTTAGATATGCTGCCAATACATGTAACTCCATATGAATTGCAGAAGGAATCAATTCTGGGCACATTGTGGGTGCTGCAAAGAGCCCTTTTGGCTAACATCAATGACTGAAACAATATTAATCTCATGAACTTTAATCATATTCTGACTTAGGAATGGGATCCATTCCTTTAATTGTATTAGAAACCCAAAAAACCTGGAGAAATGAAACCATGCAAAACTGCACTGTAGGTTTCATGAGAAGGGTATAAACCTGGAGGCAGCACACAAGCGTGATTTGGTGTACTGTGAACATTCTCCCAAACTCCTATTGATATGGCTCCCAATGTCCCATTTTCAAACACTGACTTAATTCTGAGGTAGGCAGGAGGCTCCACAAGCCCATCCCTCATTTTGGATGGGGAGACTACAGGTATGATGTCACCTGACAGGTAGAGCTCCTACCCTGGACAGCCTTATGGCCATGCAGCCTCACCTATATGCCAGATCCAGCACCCTTCCAGCAATACCAGGTCTGATATATAGGTGAAGCTGCTGTGCTGGAGAACATTGGCTAGACACAGTGGTACCACTGAATCCTCTTCTAAGTTTGGGCTGTGCTCAGAAGACATAATGAGGTTCTTTAGCAAAAAATATTATAGAATCGCACTACCTCTCCCTGCAATAATGGAACTCCCTTCAATTCAGTACCTCATGCTATTGAACTGAAAACTTCCCTCTATATATCATCAATCAGGAAGTAATTGTAAGTACAGACACAAGTTTATTAAACATAATAAAGTAAAACTGCATATTTTTAGAAAGTGAACTTTACTTGATGTTTGTAAAATTACAGCAATAAAACATTTTGAACATGATCTTTAAACCTAAAAAATTACAATTCTAAATTTCAGTAAACATAAATGCAAAAATTATCTTTAACTTTTTGCTAATTTCTTTTAACAGAAAGAAGATATCTTGGTTACTGAAGGGCAGCTGTTTGGCCAGTATGAAGGTAAATGTCTGAAAGTGATTGACAGCAAGGGGAACCTCAAACAAAAAATTGGTCCAAGGTATGGACATAACCTGACTCTGACTAACCCATCTGGAGTTTGTGTTGATTCCACTGAGAATATATTTCTTGCAGATCATGGGAGGAACTGCATAACTATGTTTAACTCTGATGCATCTCTAACTGCCCTGGTAGTCACTCAGGGACTGGAGGGACCATGTGGACTATCAGTGACTAAGGAAGGGCTTCTGGCTGTGGCTGATTGCTACCATCATAAAGTGAAGATTTATAAAGTTAAACAAGACCTTCTGTAATGTGTATGGAGCAGGATCCAAGGATACCTTATATACCAGGCATAAATCGCCTCTCAGCTGTCTAAACAAGAGTATAGAAACAGGGCTTTGAGGCAATCCGCATAGGACATTATGTTTATGCCTTGCATTCTTTTTGTGAGGAACCTCTGTGGACTTTTAGTCACTGTAGTAACTGTACATATTTCTTCTCTGATTGTTTGGAATTTTTTTTTTCTGGGCCTTCACTGAATTTTTTTTTTTTTTGTCCAGTCGAATGATCCTAGTCAACAAAAATAAACATGTAATTAAAATGAATCAATTAATTAATTATGACTGATATTATAAACTTTATTCATAAAATACTTTTGTATGTACTGTGCTAGTTGCAGTCTTATATAACAGATGTTACGTTTAAGAAGTGGTCTTGCTCACTCTCTCTATGTATATATATATATATATATATATATATATATATACACACATATACATACATACATAAAAGATAGAAGTAAATGTACAATTTTCACAAAAGCAAAATTTATAAAATTTGAAGAATACTTACACAAACTTTCGCTATTATATAACTGGCATTGTGATTAAATTTATAGCTTTCACCAAATAGTAGTCTCAAGACCTTGTGTTAGCTTTTAAGAGTGTATCCCACAAAATAAATGCTGCAGATTTATTGTGTCATTAATATTCTATTTAAGAATGACACATTGCTTATTAAATTCATCTATGGCAGACTAATGTTTACACATGTCATCCAAATTTATAGTGGTAGGCCAAAACTTGTAGTCATCAGCAAACATAACCACCCTGCCAATGTAAATCTTTAGACCCAATAATAGAATGTTTCTACTTGAAATATTTCTGCATGATATAGAGTGCCCTCTAATGGTATTAAGTTAATTTAAACCATGAATGTGGAAACAAACTGGATCTGTTTCCTCATCTACAAAATCATAAAACTATCCTAGGTTACAAAAACAAAGATCTAGTATTTAAAAGGGTAACCATTTGAAATGTTGGGACCTCCTACAGCAAGTCCCGAAATATGGAGACTGAATGGCTGAAAGAGCAGATTTACATATTCTAAGTCCAGGATGCTATTTCTCAGAATACTCCCTTTTCTCCCTGCAAAAAGAAGTTTTAAGGAGAAGAGCAATCTTCGAGATCCACGCTTCTGCTATGTTTTCAGTCTTTTTTTTTCAGCATGTCAGCACTCAGCATTTAGAATTCCAACATTTCATTAGGGAACCATTTAGAAGACTATGTTGACATAGCCATGAATTAAGTCTATTTCAAGATGATTTAAAACTTAGATATCAGTCATGTCATTCAAAACATTTTGAACAAAACAAATTAATGTACTACATACATATATTGCATAGAACTAATGGCTATATTGAACAAAGCTAGAATTATCACTATGTGTAAAGATCAGAATAACATCTGCCTATTTCTAGCATGGAAGTACAAAGCAATACCTTGAAAAAAGTAAAAATAGATAGTGGAGTACTTCATATGTCTCTTTCTCAGAGTCATAAATAGACAAACCAGGGCACCAGTTATTCCTTCCTGTATTAACATTTTCTTTACTTTTGAAAATATGTAGCGTACTTCTGCCTCTAAAGAAAAAAAAAAGCAAAGTTTCCCATTATGGTAACCCACATTTTAGTAATGCACTTTACTTTATACATCTGTAATTGAAAAGCATTGCAAAACTTTGGGTATGTTATTACTAACCTTATAGGTGATACTGTTGTAATATGAACCATCATTAATAACATTATAGGTGATAGCATTGTAATATGGTACATGATTAAATCCTTTATAGGAAATACTGCTGTAATAAGGCATATCATTAATACCTTTAGTTAAGATACTATCTTAATGTAGTATATCATACCTTTATAGGTAATATTGTTGTAATATTGTACCTGACTAATACCATTAAAGGAGATAGTGTTGTAATATGGTACATCATTAATACCTTTATAGGTGATACTGTAATATAGTAAATCATTAATACCTTTATAGCTGATAGTGTTGTAGTAGGGTATGCCATTAATGCCTTTACCATTGACAGTGACATGGTACATAATTAATGCCTTTATACATGATAGTGTTCTAATATGGTACACCATTAATGCCCTAACAGGTTATAGTGTTGTACTAGGGTGAATCATTAATACTTTTTTAAGAGATACTGTTGTAATAGGGCACATCATTAATGCCCTAACAGGTTATAGTGTTGTACTAGGGTGAATCATTAATACCTTTGTAAGAGATACTGTTGTAATAGGGCACATCATTAATGCCCTAACAGGTTATAGTGTTGTACTAGGGTGAATCATTAATACCTTTGTAAGAGATACTGTTGTAATAGGGCACATCATTAATGCCCTAACAGGTTATAGTGTTGTACTAGGGTGAATCATTAATACCTTTGTAAGAGATACTGTTGTAATAGGGCACATCATTAATGCCCTAACAGGTTATAGTGTTGTACTAGGGTGAATCATTAATACCTTTGTAAGAGATACTGTTGCAATAGGCTACATCATTAATGCCCTAACAGGTTATAGTGTTGTACTAGGGTGAATCAGTAATACCTTTGTAAGAGATACTGTTGTAATAGGGCACATCATTAATGCCCTAACAGGTTATAGTGTTGTACTAGGGTGAATCATTAATACCTTTGTAAGAGATACTGTTGTAATAGGGTGCATCATTAATGCCCTAACAGGTTATAGTGTTGTACTAGGGTGAATCATTAATACCTTTGTAAGAGATACTGTTGCAATAGGCTACATCATTAATGCCCTAACAGGTTATAGTGTTGTACTAGGGTGAATCATTAATACCTTTGTAAGAGATACTGTTGTAATAGGGCACATCATTAATGCCCTAACAGGTTATAGTGTTGTACTAGGGTGAATCATTAATACCTTTGTAAGAGATACTGTTGTAATAGGGTACATCATAAATGCCCTAACAGGTTATAGTGTTGCACTAGGGTGAATCATTAATACCTTTGTAAGAGATACTGTTGTAATAGGGTACATCATTAAGGCCCTAACAGGTTATAGTGTTGTACTAGGGTGAATCATTAATACCTTTGTAAGAGATACTGTTGTAACAGGGTACATCATTGATGCTCTTACATATTTGAGTGTTGTGACAGGGTACATTAATACTATTATAATGATTGTGTTGTAATATGATACATCAGTAATATCATTACAGTTGATAGTGTTGTAAAATAATACATCATTAATGCCTTTAAAGATGATAGTGTTGTACCAGGTACATTATTAATGCCTTTGGTGGTAATAGTGATATACTAGGGTACATCATTAAGACCTGAATAGACAATAATGTTGTACTAGAATACATCACTAATGCCTTATAAGTGCTAGTGTTGTGCACTAAAGTATATCTTTAATGCCTTTATAGGTGAAAATGCATTAGGGTTTACTGCTATTATAGGTAATAGTGTTGTGAAACAGTACATCAGTAATTCTTTTATTGCTGACAATTAATATTGTGCATCATTGATACCTTTCTATGTGATTGTGCTAAAATATGGTACATCAATTAATGCTGTTATGGGTGGTTTCATCGCAATATGGTTTTGTAATATGGTATATAGTTGATACCTTTATAGAAGATAGTGTTATAATGTTTTTCATCAGTCATATTTTTATAGGAGACACTGTTGTGGTATGTCTAATACCTTTATTGATGACCTTGTAATGTGGTACATCATTAATGCCTTCATAGGTCATACTGTCGTAACCTGGTAAATACCTTCAAATGTGATAGTTATAAATATAAGCTCTTCATAATTGAGGAGGTTTTCTTCACACACACACACACACACACACACATATATATATATATATATATATATATATATATATATATATATATATATATATATACAGAGTTGCTATTAACTTTCACCTCTCTCACCAAGTGAGTTTTAACAGATACTTTGGATGTCATAATAGTACCCCACAACTGTTTAGTACCTATCCTATATCCTTCTTAGCTAAGATATAAATTGTTCTTTTATTATAATGTGTTCAGTTGATATTATAATTGTAACAAGTTTAATGGCCATGGGAGAAAGCACATGTAAGATTAACAACTGACACAAAGTTGTTAACTAAACTGTACTTTTAACTGTAGCATGTCTCCCATAGGTATTAAGGTATCCACACAGCTACATCTATTTATTTATTTATGTATTTTGCAGTTAGCATATTCGATTTTCTATATACACTGCCATGCATAAATACAACTAGTTTAAGTTTAGCCACACTGACTTCATAGTCTACATTTCCTATAGGGGAAGCAAACATTATCTGTGTATGATGTCCTCTTTATTAAGTGTTATGTCTACAAGACTGGCTCCAAGCAGATATTTTCAAAAGTTGTTTTAGTTCGCTTTTGGCAGCAAAATATAACAGTTATGCTTTTCTACAGTATATGCTGTTACTGAAGTAAATGCCCAAATCTGTGATGACGTACTTGAATTCACCCATGACCAAGAAAGTTCTTCCTATAAGTTTGATCGATTTATATTAGAAATAACCTGTGTTTCAAAAAGTTCATGCTCTGGGTTCTGTGACTGCCAGATAGTTGGATGTATATATCGTCTATAGTAAAAACAAATCTCAAAATTGAATTGGAACTCTTTGCTATGCTTGTATCATATTCTGACATAGATTGAGCAGCAATAAAAATAATTTAGAATCTCAGTACACAAAGGAAGCCTGGCACCATATTACATGTACCTGCTGGCATGGCTGTTCTGATAAAGAGTACTGTGGTACAGCCAGTGCCATGGCATAGAAGGTTAAAACCCTATCTATGGTGCAGGTGACCCAGATTCCAGTAGCAGTTTGGTTGTCTGAGATGCTGGCAGGAAGGGCCTGGAATGAGGGGATGGCAGTCAACTGGGAGTTCCTTGTTGTATGATCGCTGCTGGAGGCTGGGGACCTAAAGGTGGGTGTGGTCCAAGGAAGGGGAAAAAGGGGGTGGACATTGGCTTAGCAGGTCAACATTCCAGCACATCCATGTTGCACACCCACCTGGGGAGATGGGGAGTGAAAGTGAAAAACCTACACAGCAGTGTATGAGATCTAGTACTGGGTTGTTTTAAGCTCCTTATCAGCCCCAACCATACTGGAATGAGTCTGGGGGAAGATCTGTATGGGTCAGAAGACCTGACAATGGACAGACACATTAGAAAGCACTGATGGCTGTGTAAGAGAAAAGAAATACAGGCCAAAAACAGATTACTGCAAGAACTATTAAGATGAGTACCTTATTGCTAATGCATCAAACAAGCATTGAAAAACAAAAATATTTTGATGAATATGAGCTAATGCAGCAGATAAGCATTGAAAAACAAAACTATTTTGATGAATATGGTAGCTGTGCAGATTGTTGACAATATCCCCCATAAGTGGTGTAATTCACCAGATTGTAAAAATCTGTGTTTTATTCAGAGTACAATGAGTAAAAAAATGCATGCACAGGAGTACACACACAAATTTAAGGAGAAGAACCCCAACCCATATGGAGCAGTGCGTCCAGTATTTACATTATGACATTTTGTGAACTGTATTTTCTTGAACTGCTGCTTTATTTTTGCTGTTTTTTGCTGCTGTGACTGCTTCATTCTGCCTTAAATAGCATTGGCTAGATTCAGACTTGCTGAATCTAGACAGTTTGGTATCACTTGAGCACTAAAACCAGCCATCTTACATTAAGAGGGCCTCCCTGCACGCTTGTAGCAGAAGTGTGTAGCTCAGGACCCATCTGAGTTGGGGATTGCTGGAATAAGGGTCTATGTGGAGCTTTGCTATTGGTAGTTTGTGTTAAAACTCTTTAAATTCACTTGTGTTTAAGCCTTGCATTTGATTGTGGAAATGCACTGCTTAATGGAGGTTATACATGGTGCCCTGTATAAACAAAAATGCCTAGATACAACTTTTTCCCTGGAGAACAGTTAGTGGAACCCTCCCACACTTCCCTGCTACGCTGCGGGCAACTCAGCTGAGAACTGAGCAGCATTACCACACTTTTTAATCCCTAATCCTCAATAGAATAAGTCCCCTTGCAAACCTTAGAGCAAAAGCTGATCTAACTTGTCCACATCCTAGCAGTGCTTATGGTTTAGTCTGCTACAATGGACAGTCGGTTTCCTAACATTTGTCTAAACAAGCTGATTGACATAGGCATCCTGAGGCAATGTGCTAATTGCCTCATATATACTGACAACCATTTATCATCTTCACCATCAGCCCCCTTTTTCCCATTTTTCTACATGGGGTCAGGGTATCGTGTTAACTGTTGCCAACTCTCTTGATTCAGTGCCACACTCCTGCCTTCTTCAGCACTCATGCCTGACTGTTGCAGATCTTCTTTCACACAGTCCATCCACCTCTTGGCTGGATGTCCTTGCTTCCTCTTACCTTCTTCCTGTCTGTCCCAAATCTTCCTCACCAGATTGTCTTCTGCTTTTCTACACATGCCCAAACCACCATAATCTGTTCTATTTGATCTTTTCTGCAATTGGAGATCCTTTGGCTACTGATCTTATATCTTCATTTCATCATCTGTCCCACAGTATGCATCCTACCACCTTTCTCAGGCACTTCATTTCCATCACCTCTAGCTTCTTCAACTGTTCTGCCTTTACTGCCCAGGTTTCTGTACCATACAGTAGTACTGGTCACACCACTGTCTTGTACACCTTACTTTTCAGCTTCTTTGGCATTCTTCTGTCATAGACTACACCTGATACTCTATGCCAGTTGGCTGCAGCCCCTCTGATTATAGCTTTGATCTCCCCATTCAGACTACTCTTCTCCTCAACTACTCCTCCCAGATACTTGAAGCTGTTTACCTGTTCCACTACCTTCCCTGCTATCTCTATTCTCAGCTTCTTCTGAATTTCTCAATTTGCTGCCATTACTGCCATCTTATCTGTGCTTAGTTTCATCCCATGTGCCTTCAGATTTGCATTCCATTCTCCTATCCTTTGCTGAAGTTCTAGCTCAGAGTCTGCCTGTACTGCCATATCGTCTGCATAGAGCAGCTTTGTTGATCCGTCCTCTCCAACCTGTTTGCTAATGTAGTCCATCACCAGTATGAACACCAGTGGGCTCAGAGCTGAACCCTGATGTACACCCACTGGGAACCCTTCTGTGAAGCCGAATGCTGCTCATACTTGAGTCACTGGGTCCTTGTACATAACCTGCACTAATTCTACCAATGCTTCTGGGACTTCAAATCACCACAGTACTGCCCAGATCAGCTTTCTTGGGACTTTGTCATATGCTTTCTCCAAGTCTATGAATGCCCATTTGGTCTCTTTCCTCAACTCTAGCTTCTTTTGAAGTATCTGTTTTGGTGCAAACATTGGGTTAATTGTGCTGCATCCTGATCTGAATCCAAACTGCTCATCTCCCATCTTACATTCTACTGCTCTGCTTATCCGTTTATCAATCACCCTCTCCAGAACTTTCATACAATGTGATAGGAGTTTGATGCTTCTGTACTGCCCACAGTTGTGGATGTCCCTTTGTTCTTGTACACTGGCATGAGTATGCTTATTCTCCAGTCATCTGGGATATGGCTTTCTCTCCAAACTGCTATTAGAACCCTCAGGAGCCATTTCTCTCCTATCTCACCCAGCATCTTTATCATATCTGCTGTGACCTCATCTGAGCCTGCTGCTTTCCCTGACTTCATCTTCCTTAGTGTTGTTCTTACTTCTTCTAGGGTGGGCTCCTCTTCTTCTTTCATCGTAGGTTGTTTCTGGTGCAATACAGCTTCTGTGGGGTTTTCTTCATTCAGAAGCTGCTGGAAATACTCCTTCCATCTGCCTTTGATGTCCTGTGGACTGGTGAGCAGGTTGTTGCTGGCATCCCTTATGAAGGGTGTCTGACTATCTTCTTTATCTTTCTGCCTTTGCCTTGCAACCTGATACAGTTTCTTTGAGCCCCTTACTGAGTCACTTTCCAGAAGTTGGTACAGTGCCTCTGATGCCCTATTCTTTGCTATTGCAACTTCTTTCTTAGCTTCTTTGTTAGCCAACCAGTAGTCCTTCCTAGCCTGGTCAGTTTTTTTCTGTTTCCCACTCCTTCCTGCACTCCTTTTTTCTTTTGATGACTTCCTGGACTTCTGCATTCCACCACCAGCTTTCCTTATGTACCTTATTTCCATACCTGGCTCAGCCACATATCTTTTCTGTAGTCCTAACACATGCTGTTTTTAGGCGCTGCCATTCTTCTTCCACTCCACCTATTTCCTCCTCTTCTTGGGGTGTAGAGCTCTGAATAATTCCTTGAACTGCTGTACTTTCTCTCCAGTCAATTTCCAGGTCTTCAGCCTGGTCTCTGTTTACCTTAGAGCCTTCTCTGACCACTGTTTACAGCTGATTGTGGCGACTAGTGGTTTATGCTGTCGGCTGACTGTTTCACTGGGGATGATTTTGCAATCTGACAACCATTTACTCCTACAGCAAATAAATACAGTATGTGATAGATGTAACTATACTATGAAACAAGACAGCAAACAGGTTGTCAGCAAACACAACTCTCCTCTCACGCAAGATAAAGTCATGACACATAAGCCCTCATATATGGAGGTACTCACTAAGATCCTACCAAAAGACCAATGACCTCCCAATTGCAAACAACTCACACATACTAGTGCAGAACCAAAATCTACTACACATAACAACACACATATCAGTGTCTCAATGGATAAGTCCCCAAGGCAGAACACCTCAAATTCAAATGTCTTGGTCATAGGAGATTCCATAGTGAGACACACAGATGTCCCCCTCACCAAGTTGGACAAGAAGAAGGTCACAGTCAGCTGCCTGTTAAGTGCCAGGATCTGTCAAATCACACACATACTCAAGTCACTCAACAACAATTATTGTTACGACTCTGTCATAGTACATGTTGGGGTGAATGACTTGAGATATACCTCCCTGGATTATATGAAGAGACATCACTGAACTCTCAGATTATGTGTCAAAGGCAGGTATGTCCCTAGCCTTAAGTAGCATTCTGCCTTCACCCAAGATGATGTCACAATATAAACAAAAAACTATTGACTTCAATAATTGGCTTAACTTCTGGTGCCAGTCCAGGGGGATCCAGTATCTGTCAGCCTGGGAAGACATGGTCAATAGACCACCCTCCTTTGCCAGAGATGGTCTTTACCTGTCTCCTCTAGGCTTTCAAATACTTGGAAAGATGCTTGCCTCCCCCATAGTGCCTTTTTAGGCAATACCAAAACAACAAAACTTCCAACATAAATATCCACTACAGACAAACTCAGGATTATGCTGCTTAATTCTAGGAGTGTAAATAGGAAACTGCACTCAGCTCTCCTCACCTTAGAAGATACTGATGTCTGTGCAGTCACTGAGACTTGGTTCAAGGCTCCAGAGAGCACCCCAGCCATGCCATACAATGCCTTCCACACATTTAGACCTCAAAACGAGCATGAACCATCTCAAACACCATCATATTGGGGAAAATATACTAGATCTCATTATCACAAACATGAGGATCGGGACAAAGTTTGCTGACACGACTGCAACTGGGCGCCATAGTGGAAAGTGCATCGGACGGATATATAGAAGGGACTAAGGGGTGGCGTAAGCCACAAACATTTGGGCTAGGCTTATAAATGCCTTAGGGCAGATAGCCTAGTATAAACCTATGAACCTATGAAAGAACCAAAGGTGGAGGCGTATCCATCTTCAGTAAATCCAAATACACCAATACACCTTGAGACTGGTTAAACAGAATGACTCTCTTGAGCTTCTATTGGTCCAAATAACTATAGGTAAAACATGCTATCACATCATTGCTAGCTACAGGTCCCCCACCATGAACCATAAGAAAAACACTGCTTACATGGACTTGCTTGAGTCACTCACTATACAGTGAAACACCTTGGTCATGGGAGATTTCAATGATGCTTCTATTTAGTGGATGACAAACACAAGCACAAGCTCGATTGCCATGAGATTCCTGGACTTTGTTAATACAAATGCTCTGAAACAGTTAGTCTGCACTCCCACAACAGGCTTAAATGTTCTGAACTTAGTAATCACCAAATGGGGGGTCACTACACTACCCCCTGTATTCTGCCCTCCCTAGTAAGGTCAGACCATATATCTGTCTCGTTCATAACAATGATCAGACCTGACACCTCCACAGGAGAAATAAAAACAAGAAACTTCTCCAAAACAAACTATAGCCTACTAAGCGATGGTTTGAAAAGTTTCAAACCCGCTGCTAACACAGCCAACAATGACTCCTATGCAGAGAGGTATACTAATACTGTGTATAACCACTTAAACTACTGTATTGAGTCTGCTGTACCTGACAGGATCAAAAGCAAGTCATCCCATAAAAACAAGCCACCCTGGTGGACCTTGAGTATAAACAGGTTATATAACAAAAGGAAGAAACTGATATCTAAGAACAAGAGGGAACTTAGTTAGCAGAGAAAGAATACCCTCCACAGTTTGAACAAGCAAATCAGACATCTAGTAAAGTCCTCTAAAGCTATTTATGATGCTAAATTAGCTTTCCTAGCTAAAGGCAATCATAAGGCATTATTTAGCTACCTCCAAACTCTAAAAGGGAATACCCAGCTATGTGCTGAACTCATAGTGCAGTACCATTCACACTGACCCTGAGGAAATTGCCAACCTGTTAGCTGACAGATTTGGTACAAATTTCACCCCCCTGTCCCCACCAGCCATACCCTAAAGCATACCTGACACCTGTCCTCTCCTCAGTGTCTCCAATGAGCAGGTCATATCCCCACTCTCCAAAGCCAAAAACATGGCCTCTATGGGCCAGATAACATCTCAGACCCATAGAGGCAATGTTATCTGGCCCATAGAGGCCATGTTTTTGGCCACTATGAGCCAGATAACATGGCCTCTATGGGCCAGATAACATCTCAGGCTGCTTACTAAACAGCCTAAAACATGACCTAGCAGATCCACTTGGTACTGTCTTTAACCATAGCCTGATCACTGGCTTTGGTCCAACAGAGTGGATAACAGCAACTGTAACCCCCTTGCACAAAGGGGGTTCAACAACTGACCCCAGGAGCTATAACTCATAAGCTTAACCAGCTTTAGCTGCAAGGCCATGGAAAGAATCATTATAGAGTTTATCAACAAGGACATAGGCAACCTTAAAACTCTTGCTTGGCTTCATTAGGGGTAGATCATGCTTACTATACCTGGTGGACTTCTTCAAGAATGGTACCAAAACCCTGGACAAAGGCAAAGAAGTACATACCACCTATCCTGACTTAGCCAAGGTTTTCGGCACAATTTTCTACTCAGGTATCATCAAGAAACTCTCCCACTTGGGGATTAACCCATATGTCACTAGATGGGTAGTCAACTGGCTCACAGACAGAACCCATACTATCAAATTTGGGGATTCCACTTCCACTAGTACAACAGTTACCAGTTGGGTACCGCAAGGTTCTGTGCTGGGCCCTCTACAGTTTAGAATCTATTTCTTGGAAGTCCAGGTGAAAGTAGATGGCCTGTGACTTACCAGTTTCGCAGATGACTGCAAGCTGGGAGCAGTCATTGAGTCCCCTAAAGATATTAGCATATTACAGGAGGGAATAACACAAATGATTGGTGTCAGGGCCATGGTCTAAAACTAAATGCAAAAAAGTGCATCATTGTCCTCTTTGGCAAAGAGGTAGCTCCTGTAAATTAAAATATAGGTAGCAGTCCCCCTAAGCTTGAACCAAGTGGTACATGACTTGGGAACACAAGCTGATAGCAGTCTAAACTTCAATCACCAAGTGTCCACAGTGGTAAGGAAAGCTTTTTACGTCACACACCTCATAAGTAAGGGTATCACATCCAAGGCTAAGGATGTTATAACTCCTCTGTACTCTACCCTCATCAGTCCACTAATAGAGTACAATGCTTCCTTTTGCATGTACCTCACTAGACACCTGCAGCAGCTGGAGAGACCACAGAGGTTCCTGATCAAGAGAATTCAGGAGCTCCAAAACATGACCTACATGGAAAGACTGAAAGCCCTGTTGCTGTGCTCTGTGTCCTACAGGCTACTGACAGGCAGCCTCTGCCTGGCCTACAGAGCAGTCTCTGACCCTGCATAATGGAAATGCTGCACATTTGCAAATCAAATGAGACAAGAGTCACTCGCTCTAGAGATCTCAACCTAGCCTGTGACTTAAACAAAACATGCTGGAGAAACAGATATATCTCCCAGAGACTGCCGCAACTCTGAAATAAACTCCCAATTCACATTAAGCAGAGCTCCTCAATGACCCTATTTAAGCAAAACCTGGACAACTAGATGGGATACCATAAATTCACCCCTGGGGTGGACCTATGTCCCTCATGGACAGGGGGCAGCCGGTACTGATCATAGATTCACTCTGCAATATATCAAACCATCTAACGATGGTCAATTACAGAACATGGGTATTACATAGCTAGGCTTGTAAAGACCCTAAGGCCATAAGCCTAGTAACCTTCTATGAACCTATGGACCAGGTGATTTCTGAGGTTTTCTGTAAAGTTTATGTTCACTGATTAGTTTATAGATACTCTCTGATGCTTAGTAATATAGCAATAGTTGTTAGTACATTAAATCTTAAAGAGACAACATGAGGATGGCTTTGAATGTTCACTGTTTCTTGTGTTGATATATAGTCATGAGTGCACAACAGTTCATTTTCATATACTGGCTTTTTTCTTCTTTGTTTCTGTATAACTTCCACTATGTGTGTTGTGCAACATACGATGACATTAACATTTGTTATGATGTGTGCCAGTGACTGAGGTTGTATATAAGAGGCATCAGACATTCTTGGGATACAAATGCTCATTCTGTTTAGATGTGTATGTAACTGTGGGAACAGCATTGCATTTGTAACACTTTGGTTATGTGTGTGTCCTCTGTTTATTGTGATATCAGTTGACATGGATTCAAATCCCCATACACAGCCTGTAAAAGAATTTTAAATGGCTTGGTAGATGTGATGATGTTGTTACTCCATATGGATTACATGTTCAGACATATTTTTCATTTTCATTCAAATTATCTGTACGTAACAGTAATATTCATGAAACAAATTGTAAGTGAGAGACGAGCAGGTCAGTTGATGTAAGCTTGTAACATCATCATGCCAGTCCTATATAAAGTCTAACATGTGCATATCACCCTGTGTTCCAAATGCCAATCAAAAATAGGGGAGACAATTTCTCACACAAAGAGAATGAACTTACAATCTACAGCTTGGCCTCGGCTTTCTTGGATGGATGGGCAATACTGCCTGGAGGAATCAAGTGTAGATGGACCCTATAAACATGATAATGCTGTGGGTGGTCACAATAGATCCAGGGAGGCCTGTTGGCAATATTTCTCTGACTTGATCTTCCATGCAGCTAACAGACTGCACCACTATGAAAGAGGGAGGAATGCCACTGGATGTGAGCCACTTTTGCCTCTTCCAGATGTAATAACAGTGCTCCTGACCTCACATCATACCATGAGTTGGGATTGTCAGATACCTGGGGGAAATATTGATGCAGGTGTTCCATGATGTAAAGGTATATCGTCCCTTCCAAAACACTGCATCATACAGAATTGCTCATTAAAGAACATTAATTCACAATTATTATCATCTTGTTATATTTGTGTTCCAGCAGCAGAAGTACACCATGAGCATGGAAACACACTAGTAGTGTACTAGGCTATCTGCCCGGGGCATTTACAAGCCTAGCCAACAGTGATGTGGCTTTACATACCCATACTATACTATCTAGCCTCTCTCCTCTATGTGGGGCCCTGTATGTTAGGCACAACCACCTCCTGAGCAGGGCGTATGCTACTGAATAGAGCTGGAGTTTCTTTAATCTAGCTGGATAAGGCAACATTTTTTTAGGATGATCCTCTCTCTTGGTGAGGTACTTCTGGGGTCTTTCCAGTGCATGCATGGGGAGGTGAGATACATCCCAAATTATATTCGATCATCATGGACGGTGAGGGAGGGGGACAGAGTACAATGACCAATGACTTTGATCTGAGAAATCCTCTTCATGATGAGATGGCTAGGTAGAAAGTCTTTCCTGACCACTTTTTGGCATACATGGTTAAAGGGAGGATACTATCATATCGACTTGAGTCCCCAGGTCTCTTACATCTCTGTATTATTCAGTGTTTTTATTGTCGTGATAGTTTGTGGGTACTTTGTTTTTCCCAAAGGGGATGACTATACATTTTTTTTTTTTTTAAGTTTGAGGCCATGATTCATGTTTCAGTGTCCGTTTCAGTGAGACCTTTCTGTAGGATGTGTGTGTCAGCAGGCAGCAGTTGCCACTATAGGCGTTTGCAGTCATCTGCAAACTTTGTCATTTGTAATCCTTCCATGTTTGCTTTCTCTTTAAAATAAATGCCAAAGAAATAGGGCGGACCAAGACGCGACCTTTGGAGTCTGTTGTGCTGTGACCAGGTTTTGAGTCTGACATGGCTCACTGTTTTTTACCAATTTTAACCTTATCTTTTGTATTTGGATTGCATCATGGTTCTGACATAATTGAAGAAGGCTTTGTGGATGCACAATGTATCTGCTGCAGCCTGTTTTCCTACCAACACAGTACATATATAACATTATCAGCAACATGTGTGATGTTTTTTTGAATTGTATAGGTCCTTCAACATCTGCACAGCAGAACCCATGTCCTAAGTGTCTCCATATACTGTTAGTCTGATCCAGAGCTTTCCGTGCCTCTGCCTCCTGTTATGACTGTGGAGGATACTCACATGTTGATGTTTTTCATCACAAGACATGGACCTTGAAGTTGCACATACCGACCAGTCAAGGTTGCCGACCTTGTTGATATAATGCAGCACTTTTAGTACACCTATCATCTGGGATATTCATATTGCCTATGCAGGTACATCTAGCTGACATGTGCATCATTTGTCATGCAAGTGTCTCCATTTCCTGTAAAAATGATCCATATTTGTACTGTGCTTCTGCCTCCAGTCATTACTGTGGAGCATACTCACATGTTGATGTCTGTGTGCCTTTTCACGAGTCTATATTAAATAGATGAAAGATCAAAATTTCGAACGCTCACATGAGTGTGAATTCAGCAACTCAAAATCACTGTTGTGGGGGGCGCCCCTGCTAAATATATATTCCAAGTCAGAGATCGCACTACAGTGAGGAAAGGGCAAATATCCCGATCTTCACTGTACTGCGATCCAAAAAAATAAATATCGAGTTGCTGAATTTCCGCTCATGTGAGTATTCGACATTTTGATCTTTTGTTGATATAAAGTAGACCCTTTTACACTACAGGATACACATTATGACAGATGATATGCTCACCAAGCAGGGAGGACTTACTTGGTAAGGCATTGTATCGGTTTGCTACATTTCACAATTGATAATCACATTTGTTCCCTTCATGACTACTGTGGGCTTGTTTAGCTGCCCAGGACACATGCAATTTGCACATCATCATTGCTCATCCAGTATGTGTCTTTATTATTTCATGTGTGTCATACCTCTGTTGAAATGCTACATGATGCCTGGTATGAATAATGATGTATTTATGTCTACCTTTTCACATGACAGTGGCATTTCAACCCTCTCCTCCAGCAGTGGAGTCACAAGAGAACATGTTATGTAGGTTTTATATTTTGTATTACCCTCGTCTGTCAAACTTGTTTAATATGTAATGTGCATGTCATCTCTCTGTCATATAGGGTGCCTGAACCACACACAGCAATAACATCATGGTAAGTCCATATCATCCTTAGCATTGTAGTCATATTGTTGTCTCAGCTATCATTAGTATACTGCATTTGATTTCTGTGAAGGTATGTGACATGTTTCATCTGTCCTTTCTTGTAGCATGCCCACTGCCTGCCTCCTCCAGTAGTCTGCCCACTGATCTTGAGGTGGGATGAAATGTGCCTAACTATGATAGTGTGGGCCATGGCACACAGGCCACTGAAATGGTTTTATTGTCCATCCTGGAAGGGACAAGCATGAGGAGCATGTTGCAGGCACCAATATGAAGGACACTATGGCTGGAGATTCTGATGATGTGTAGATATAAGATGGCCAACACAATGATGACTGTGATCCACTGTCCCCTGCAGAGTCTGGTGATAGTGGTGATTGCTCCCTTCAGCAGACCAATACTGCCCATTGTACTACACATGGGAGTGTAGCCAATGTGAATGGACATATGTCAGAGACGTACTATTACAGACAAATGAATATTCTCAGTGACATCATGGATGTACTTGCGTGCACTAGCCCATGCCACTGATCATGTAGCACACCACCTGCATGTGTTACATGAAGGTTGGGAGACATGGAGAGGTCAAGACAGCATTGGCTACATAGCATGATAGTGAGTTATCTGTTGCAGGATCTGCTGAAAACCTTGTTACAGCGATGCTATTGCAGTGTCATAGTAATAACTGGGTGTCACATGCCCTAACTTTACTAAACAGATTAGCTCCAGTGGGGAGAGACAGGCCCCTTTCATTAGACCCACACATTGCCCTCAGACATCAATGTCTGTGCTGTAATGTGCATGCACATCTGCTGTTGGTCACTCAACTGTGAGTCCAGCAGTCACATCCAAACTGTCTCATTACAGTACTGTGCCTACCCACACTGTGGCCCAACATGCTAGTGTCATTACATCCAGCTCCTAGGTGCAGCACCGTGGGCTGAATGTTTCCAGATGTGGCAGGGGTAGCCAGGACCATGATGTGAGCCATCAGTGTTGGCACCCTAGACTGTGTTACAGTAACACTGACAGTTGAACCAATGCATGTCCTGTTGTGTCATTCTGACCCTGTGGCAATGAAGACCACCATGCTGACCACTGACTAATTACTCTGTAGGTGGTTCTTCAAATGACTAATGCCACAGGTTTCACCTGATCATTTATCTGACCTAGGTGACTAGACCAGTACGTTATATGTAGTACTTCTTTGTCTTCGGTATATGTTAGTACAAATATTGTTGACAGTAATGCTATATATGGTGTCATGCTTTCATGGTTGCATCACATTTACATGGTTAACAGAATATCATCGTCATCCAGCACTGATTGTTACATTACACATTTTCTTATTGTCTAACATTACCTCATGTGCAAGTATACCTCTGTATGCATACCTGTGTCATTTATTGCATTTTAATATGGTACTGCACATGTCTTATCCTCAGCCCTCACTGTATTTCTGTGTATTTGTTTTCATTTTTGGTGCCCATGCTGACATGTAATTCCCAAGTGTGCCTTCCCATATCTGACTGATTCTGCATTCAGACAGACACACATGCACACACACACACACACACACACACACACACACACACACACACACACACACACACACACACACACACACACACACACACACACACACACACAGTCACATGTGTGTGTAAATATATATATATATATATATATATATATATATATATATATATACACATATATACTTGTGTTGCTGTACCTCTGATATTAATGCGTGTTCTGTGAATGTTGTTTAGTCGCTGTCATTGATTCTCTGTATAGTTGCACATATTATCTGAAACTGAGTCATGTTGCAGTAATACACTGTGCATTGTAGCATTGTAGCATTGCCTTATGTGTGACATTCTATATCAGGCAAGGAATGTGATGCTGGTTTGTATTTGTTTTTTTTTGCCAGTCCTTGGGATGTTTGTAATTAATCATGTTGCTTTAATAGTTTTACTGTGTAGTAACACACTGTTGCACATCACACAATGCTATTATATGTGATGCATCAATGTTAGTGTACGTCTCCTGTTTTTGTGTATGTTTTGGTGATAAATTCCCATACATTTCATGGACCTAGACTTCTTGTGTTAGTGGTTGTTTTATGGGTAACATTCCATGATATTTATTAGTCTGATGATATGCTACCAGTCCAATGACACCTTCTGTTGTGCACACCTCCTGTGTCCCAAACATTTGTCTGTGTGCTTGTTTTTGGTGATGTACCTGACAGAGAGCCTTCCTGCACTGATGTTTCCTCTGAGTGTTGTGTATATTTTCTTACTGGTATATCATATGCTTTTGTTATGTATGATGCTGCATGCATACAGATAATTAATTGTGATATGTACTGCTGTTGTGGTGCAACACATGAACATCACTGTTTAGTCTGTGTACATTTGTATGCATGGCTTGTCATGACTCAAAGCTGTGTGTCAGATGCTGCCATTTTGCCTGAGCTAGGACATATGATAGCATCCTCTGTTATCCAGACATGGTTCTTCTCACCCTAGTGTTCAGGCCTGTATCTTCTCACCTTTGTGTCCTCCTGATCATCCTGTGACAGCTCTGACATGTCATAATCAGACATCTGGGGTTTCTAGGGTAAGTCACCCACACATGCAGCTAGCAAGCCATCATGTTTTGCAGTTATCATGTTGTGTAGCAGGGGACACACAGTGACCATCTGTGATGCCTTTTCTTGTCTGTATTGTAATGCACCACTAGATGTGTCCAAATATCTGACTTGATGGTGTTTCAAGTCACGGTGTGTTCTCTGTTGTATGCAGCCTGAGCAGGGGTTGATGGGACTCTGTATGACATCATTAGCCAAGGCTCCAGTAGGTAACCACAGTCACCTGTTTTGGGAAAGAGAGAACACATATGTTGTCCTCATTCTTACTGTCGACAGGTCTAGATTCAGCTTACATCATAGCTGTGATTCTGTACTTACTGAGTAGTAGTCCCTCAACTACTTCAGCATGTTGGAAAATGGCCCTCATATGCTTTCTTCCATATTGCAGCATCATGTACACTACCAGGGTGTGTTGTCATAATATAGTTAATAAGGCTATCTGCTAAGCATGCCAGCTGACAATTGAGCAATGGCCACTCCTTTCTATTGATGTACAGTTCAGCATCAGGTACATATGGTGTTTTAATTGGGACGTGGGTGTAGTCTATTGTACCAATGACACGGGTAAGTTGTCTGTGATGTAAAACTTTTGCATGGTAGTTCTTTGCTCCATGAGTGCTATTTGGAAGTGGATATAATCATCCACCATGGTGCACATTGTTGCCAGGAAACATGAGAGGATGTAACTGGCAGCTGTCTGGGACACTCCTATAGCATCTCCCATATGTCAATAATAGCTCAGAAGAGTCATTTCAGATAAGCCCATCAACCCAGTTATCAAATTAAATAAAAGATAAGCAAGCAAAGAAGTGAAAGATTTAGAGAATGTAAAGTAGAAGAATGTCAAAATGAAAGTGAGGAGCAGATGTGGCATTAAAAAGCCCAAAGCTCTGTACAGGGCCTACAGAAATTTGGATAACAAAGTGTTCCCAGTGGAAAATAAAAACAGAAAGAAAGATGAGTGAACAAGAACAAAATGATGAACATATGGCTGCTTTTAACCCTCCAAATAAAGAACAGTTGAGGAAATTGTGTATTAATGTTATAAAAGATATTCATAGTAGTACAGGATGTGAGCTCCCTGAAACAAACTATAGAATAACAACAAGCAGAAGTGGAAAGGTACAAGTGTTGTAGGAAGTGAAAGCACCAATTAAAGCTGCAGGAACAGATCAACATAATATAAGAGCTAACAGAAACAATAAAAAGCAGGATGAAAAGATGAATGATGTTGAAAATCACTCAAGAAGGAACATCAGGGTAATTGTAATACAAGACATAGATGATGACAATGAACTGGGGAAGTCTGTAATTCAGCACTCTGTACAACAGGAAACATAGATGCACCAAGCAGGGATGAAAAAAGATTCTACAAGAACCTTTTGCTAACTGGGCACAGATGAGAAAAAGTGAAATAGAAATAATTGGAGGACTACAATGTCACCATAGACCCAAAAAGAGACAGGTTGTACAGAAGGATAGAGTATAACAAAATCACTAGACAAGAACTAGAACAAGGACTGAAAGATGCAGTGGAGGTAGACATTCACAGAGAAAGATATCCAATCAGGATAGAGTACATCTTCAAATGAAACATTTTTGCAACAAGCGAGTATGTTACACAGGGACGCACAACCTAATGGAAATAATGAAAGAGATCCAAAATACAGGACATGCACATATCAGATTATGCAGCAGTGAGACTTGAGGTAAGTGTGCAGGAAAAGAAAACAATTAGAATGGGGTGGCAGTGGGCTACCTATAACTGCAAAAAAAAGACAGTAAGAAAACCCTGCAAGAGCACTGGTAGGATGGAATCAAGGTCACTGTGAGGGGAAAACTGACCACTGCAGAAGGAAAGAAGGGAAGGTGACAGAGGAGCTGGATTGAGACCTGTTGGAAGGCAGAAGTAAGCCATAATAAATTAAAGTAGAAAGGAAGCACTATAGATCAGAGAAAAACAAGAATGAAATTAGAGAACAAAATTATTACAGAGCAACAAACTTAAAAATTATACTGTTGTGACTGCTGAGAATGGTTGGGTGCAGTGGGGAAGGCCCAGAAAAATAGCTACCCAAGAAATATAAAAAGAAGCAGACAGAGCTAGAGGTGCAGATGATAAGGAGAGGAGATGGAGAATATTTAGAAGAAGGCAACCTAATCAGAGAAAGATTTATGGAATAATGCATAGAGATTTCCAAACAGCAGGAAGAAAAAGAAATCTCAGAATGGAAGTGGGGAAAAATGTAGAGAGCTATACAGTGGAGGAAAATAATGACAAAAGCTGAATGCAGAGGTGACAAGAGATGAGATGATATAAGCAATATACAAGATGAAGGAGAGGAATGATGGGAGGTCAAGATGGATTTCCCTTAGAATTCTACAAATGAGGAGGAGAAATGTGAAAAGTCCTGGAGGAAGACTATAATAGAATACAGGACTCTGGCAAAACATCTAAAAGTATGAGGAGGGTGTTAGGATAACTGAGATACCTAAAGGGAAAGGAGAAAGGGAAGAAGTGGGGAATTATAAGAGTATCTCTATGGGAATAGATATGACAAGATGTAACAATATTGGCAGGAAGACTTGATGAATTATTGCCAAAAATAATACAAGCAGGGCAAAATGGCTTTTTGAAGGGAAGGAAGGAAGACAGATAAACTTGCGAGACCTGTTAGAATGTAGTCTAGAGAGGAACATAAGCAGGACAGAATAGATGGGATTGTGCTCCTTGACCTGCAGAAGGTGTGTGATATGGTGAGGTTGGAATTTCTATGGAAGGCACTGCAGCAAATGCAGATAGGGGGAAAAGTTCATATGCTGGATACAGGCTATATACTAAAACTCCAAAACTGAAAATTTCATAAATGGATGAGTATCATAGGAGCGAAGAACAGAGATAGAGACCAGACAGGGATACCCACTATCCCCAGGTATTTTCAGGCCTGTGATCGAGAAGCTGTCAGTGGAAGTCAAACACAATTTAGCAATGCTGAAAGAAAAGTCGAGGAAACCTTAATTTGTGTTCTACGCAGATGACTTCATGTTAATGTCACATGATGTGGCTGTAACAATAGGATCTGTAAGAGAGCCTCTTGGGAAGTTTAGTTAAATGACAGGACACAATTTCTGCAACAAAAAACACTGAGAGTGAGACTAGGAAAAGGGAAGGTGGGAATAGATGATAGAACAGATGCAGTTTCTCAACTACATAAGACTCGATGTTGGGATCACTGATAGCAACATAAAAAACCTAGAGGAAGTTAGAAAAAGGTAAAGAATACTCTCCAAAAAGGTGGGTCTGGGGGGGTAGAAGACTTGTACATTGCTGGAAAGAATTAATTTAACAAGGCGTGTGATGCCACCAGCAATCATCCATGTACTACACAAGATATAAACAGGAGCAAACAGATGATGCAGGAAGGTAAATACATATCAAAATAATTACAAAAAAATGCAGTGATGAAGAGACAAATTGGAGACCCAGGCGATAACCTTCTCAGTTCCATACTCACTGAATGTTGGAGTTAGGGGATTTCTCTGCAATGATCATTACTGAAGAGATTAGACTCTTTAGGAATATCAGTCAAATGAACTTTAATCAAATTTTCTTGTATCCCATTGCATAAATCAAAAATTTATGAAAGACATATGCTCATGTGAAAGTGACTCCAGCTGGCAAAATAACTGCATATACCATGCAAAAGTAGAGGTCAGAATTTGAACTACATGATACAGAGTAGATAAATTGGAGGTATGCTTGTGAAACTGTTATGGCTTCTGAGAGATCATAACCAAGTCATTGCCAAGGAAATGATAACACTGAAAGAATTGAGGTAAATACTGAATTCTAAATAAATGTTAGCTGAAATCTCACATAGTCACGGTGTCTCATACCACTTGCCTAAGGCATGGAAATGTAGAAGATGTAAAATATTATTTTTTTTTTTTGAGAACAGAAAATTGGAGAGAAAGGGTTGCACTCACTGTGCCATCAATGGAAAAGTTTAAATCTGGAAATCTTCATATACATAGTCATTTCAATGTCACCATCAATCCAGTATTAAAGATGGTATTGTCTCAGTTGCGAATAATAAATCATATATTCATATCCCTAATGTGTGTAACGCAACTGATGAAAACTGACCTAGCACACCCCTTATCACAGATTAGGTCATACAACATAATAACTACCACACATTTCTAACAAACCTTTTAATAATTGTTCATCTACAAGTTAAGGTAGAGAGTAAGCCTGTATGGATGCAAGATGGACACAAACATGTTTTAAAGAAAATGAAGAAACAATCACAACTTAAGTATTTATTCAGCCTACTCAATCTTTTCCTATTAGACTGACTAGTGAGGTTTCACATATGAATGAGATGCTGCTGTTTCACGCAGGGTCAAGGGTGGTACACAAAAAATCTGCATTCATTTCATTGTTACTCATCAAATCTGGAGAATAAAGAAATTCACTCACTATCTGTACAGAAAACGTTCTATGACTATTATGTATCACCAACTGCTGCTGCTATCTGTATTCATCCCAAGAAGTGGAGAATCCATGATAGCTGCAAATGGGTTATATCAGTCACTGTTCCCAGGAAGTGCTTGAATGATAACAAATACAGGGGAATAAAATAACATGGTAATGTTGGCAGACTATCATGAGTGCCACATGAAAAGATGAAGGAAACAAATACAGGGGAATAAAATAACACGGTAATGTTGGCAGACTATCATGAGTGCCACATGAAAAGATGAAGGAACTCACAGCCATATATTAACTGAATAGAATGTTCACATTAGTTGTGGTGCAGTTAAGGATCAGTTGGTGAATATTGCTACATAAACAGAGATCAAATGTATGAATCAATCAAGAAGTGATGGGCTTCAGGTGACATCTTGTTACACCCTGCCTGTGCTAGGATGGAACAACTGTCTGTATACAAGGAACTTTATTATGTGGATCTAAGTAATAAACTCCAGAAAGCAATATTCCAAAGTGAGGGGTACTGTACATGGGGTGTCTGAGAATGGTAAAATAAAGTCATTTGCTACCCACTTCTCGTGGTGGTTTCACAAAATTCACACTGACAAGCAGAGCCAAGTACTTGTCAAATGGCCATAAATAAGCACCACCATTAACACATGCCTCTCAACTTTTCAGATTTCACAGACTGTTCAGATATTTGCATCATATTTTTTGTCTATTTCTCGTAAAAAAAAACGTGCTCTTTCTGGCAAATTATTGAGGATTTGTGACGCTAAATAAAGACATGCTTTTGGGGTGCAGACTTCATATCCTTTAGAAAATGAATGCTAATGCAAAGTCTATCATTCCAACAACTTTTGAACTTGTAAAAGCAATATTTGAAATATGCCCACCATTCTGGGCCTCTGTCTTCCCATTATTTTGGGTTTTGTTATGATTTTTTAGGCTTACAGGTTGAGAAGTATGCACTAACATTATAATAGCTATTTGTTCTTTAGTATACCTTTTGTAGACTGCAATTAGAGAAGCCATATGTATATCTAGATGACTACATAAAACAAAATGTTAGTAGGCAAGTAACAGACCATAGAAATGTTTTACTACAGCACAAGTGTTATCCAAAGATTAAAAGAGTGATAACAATTAAGTCAAACTACTTCAGACACTAAGCCTCTGAATATATGATTCCTGTACAATATGATACCTGAAGAAGATCTGCAGACCATCTGGTAACTAGATGGTCTAAGACCAGCTTCTAAAGCAGGTGGGCTTTGGTGAAACACCTGATGAGCAAGAAAACAGCATAGAAATGAAGACTACCAACTAGCCAAGCCTTGGTGGCATTGAAGAAATGAAACATGTAATGAAGGTGGCCACCCCCACCCACCCAGGAGAGATGTCTGGCCAGATGCATAACCAGGGAATAATGGATGAACAATAGTATTCCTAGAGGGAAATGAATATCCAGAATCCTATTACAAGAGGGATGATGGACAACTTTGACTGGAGAAGAATGAATAAAAAAGTTTATTCCATAATACCAAATGGCCAGGCTGCTTGTGCAGCTGCATCCCAAACAAAGGATACACCAGAAATGCCAACCAAAGTCTCTCCTTCAAGCCCATCTGGGTCACAGAGGTGCTTTCCCGAACACCGGAAATACCTTCCACAGAAGTTAAATTCATGAAGGGGTGACTACATACATAATTAAGGAAATCATGAAGTGCTGTTGAAATGTGTACCCAAATTATCAATAACAGTAATGTTACACATTAAAAAGTAAAATATTTACATTGTGCATTACCACTTACAGAGCAAAATGTAATGTTAAAGGCTTTAGCACTACAGCAGTCGAGGATAATGGTTAAGAAACAATAATGCCACCTCAGCTAATTATTATGTGCATTTTGGAAATGTACAAACTAATATGCATTATAAAAGAAGTACTACTGCTAAAAGTGTAGGGGAGAGTGTAGTATATGAGCAGTGAAAGATATGCATATACATGTTTTCCATTCCTATAGGTATGCCATTTTAATTCTTAAATTTTATGTACTACAGGTCAGAATATTAAAGTATTTAAGTGCAATACAAAATTCATAGGCTGGACTTGAAGTCTCACTACTATCCTATCATACAGCACAAGCTCTCATGTAAGTACTGTAGAGGAAGGTGATGGTGTTAACTTACAAAATTTAATTTTTATTGAAGATTTCAGTGATTATAATATTATGAAACACCATGGCAGTTGGTAGGAAATTCACATTTTGCCTATGGTAGAAGCCATTGTTTGGTCACAAGGGCACAGCCCATTAACCAGACTATAACCTCCCCAAAGCACACAGACATACATTGAGGATAATATGAATTACGTATGCACTGCTACGGTGTATCACTATTATGCTATTGTAAAATAATTTTTAGCTAATTTTTTTGAAGTATTTCATAGAGTTTTATTAAAATAGTGCAGTATTGGTAGATTGACATGATTCAGTACCATTTCTATATGCATAAGTGAAGGGGATGCTCGGTGGTCCAAGAGATTTGAGCAAGACCATGTATGACATGCACTTGTACTACCAGCAGTAACTGCATTATTACACAGACCACTGTAGTCATGTGACTCAAAGAACATGTGATATGGAGGTTACATACCTGATGCTATGCATGTTAACATACACAATGAAGCATTTCGGAGATGCAAAGCATGCACTGTGTGAAGGCAACAAAAAGACACAAAAGCATAATGGCAAGGACGTCTGTTGTATACGTAGGAAGGAAAAGATAAGCTTGTGTAGTCAGAAATAGAAATGAACAATCAAAGGAACAGACAGATGTTTAATATAAAGTTGAGATGCATGAGGGACAGGGGAGAAGTAAGAGATTTTAGGGGGTGCAGTAACCCATTATTTTTTTCTCACGAAGGGA
The DNA here is from genome assembly GCF_019279795.1 of Protopterus annectens. Taxonomy (NCBI): domain Eukaryota; kingdom Metazoa; phylum Chordata; order Ceratodontiformes; family Protopteridae; genus Protopterus; species Protopterus annectens. Next base: position 698,060,316 of record NC_056728.1, on the reverse strand, counting down.
ATGAGAGGGGTAAAAAAAGTTCAACTGGGTGGAGGAAAGTGGTAAAGGGAAGGTGAAAGGGACACATGAAAAAATGCATACATATACAAAGACCAATAGGGGTGATAGGGAGACAAAAGGGAAGAGCAACAAGGGAGTGATACAGGCAGACAAAGGTAGACATTCGGTGATTGGGGGTGGGACTAAATGACAAACAAGAAAAGGGAAAAGAAACACAGAAAAGAGAAACTCAGTGATGTGGAAGAAGGAGTGCTATGGTGGACCTGCCTGTCTTGTCAAGTAGCAAACTTGCCTCAAAGTCAGCCACCTCTGTAGCTGACATCAGGGGTGGGTGCAGTCTCTGATGGCCTAAGACTCAGATCCAGCCAGACATATGACTATACAAGCCATATAATGAGATTCTGCAACTGCTGGTCCATCTTGAACTACAGCACCCACTGCACTTGTTGCTAAGTGCCTCAGGTAGGCCCTCCATGCTGCCCTCCTTTTATTATGGTTATATATACACATGCACATGCATATTGGTTTCCATATTTATGCATGCATGCATACATATACACACACACACACACACACACACACACACACACACACACACACACACACACACACACACATATATGACATCATAGTGATTCACTTTTCTACATAGCCCCATAGATATAGAGCTACTTGCATATGGTAAATGCATGTGGCACACTATCATGAACAGCTGTAGATGGTAGGATGATAAACAGCTTCCTACACTGATAACATGACACACATATGTATAAAAATATACATCAGTACTCACAAAAGGTACCCACAGCATACAATGGAAGTATTGAAATCTAAATTAAACAAACCAAAAAAGAAATTTAAATTAAACAATTTCTAAAAGAAGACTCACAAATGTAGGCATCGTCACAATATGGAGGTTGTAACTTCCATTCAAAAGTGTCCCCCAACATCAACAGATAGCAGAAGCACTATTGCCGTGTATTTATACAGAATAGACCTACACTGTCATAAAGCCCAGTGGATATGATATAATAGATAAGTAGACACACCTTGCTATCAGAAAACTACACTGTCTCACTATGTACAGGTAATAATCCCATATGTCTGCAGGTCTTGGAATACTACAGACTTGCATTACATGTTGGCTTCCATATTTAGCTCTCCAGTGCAATACCTCACTAATGGACCACATTGGCATGCAATGTTTCAGAAGCATATTCCCTACAAAATGTGTAGAATGACAGAGACAGATAGAACACAGTGGCAATATTTGCTAACACTCACCAATACAATAACATGTGCAACCACTGCCAGGTCTTACACAGCAAGCCAGTGACACTATGAGATTCTTCTACTGGGCAAAGTTATTTTATAAATATACTGACTCAAAGTCTAATTTATTTCTTGATTTGAGAGAGATATTGCGTCATATTGTCTTCTGTAGCAACTATGTAATTCAAGATTTAGCATGGAAAATGTCTTATCTGCAATACACTCGCAATGTGTCTGAATACTTCAGTGTCATTATCAATAATGTTCAAGAAATGTCTAACAGTACCGATAAAGGAAGAATCTATTTGTCAGCAATAGATATTGAAGGAACTTTGTTCTGTCGTGTTACTGATGTATCACTTATGTGATAATTATTACACAAAAACTGGACTACTCATTCTTTGTTACTTTAATCCCTTCCTGCCTTCTTACCTCAAGCTGATTGTCAGACAGTTCAAGAAAAAGATATTGCAATTCATCCATCTACTTGAATCGCACCTGTGCATGCATGCGTGTGTGTGTGTGTGTGTGTGTGTGTGTGTGTGTGTGTGTGTGTGTGTGTGTGTGTGTGTGTGTGTGTGTGTGTGTGTGTGTGTGTGTGTGTGTGTGTGTGTGTGTGTGTGTGTGTGTGTGTTTGTAGAGGAGCAACAGAGGTGTATTCAGCTACATTCTGCCTATTATATGTGAGTCCCTTGTCAGATACATATGCTATATGTGAACTAGTAACACAGATATATCTTAATATATTTTGAGTGCACTTTGATGCGACTGTATTGTAGTATAGTATATTCTGCACACACTGTATAAGTATACTACATTGCCAACGCAGTTGAAATGAATATTGTATGTAATCCATTATAACTGTGTACAGCCACATAATGCTACTCTAAATACCTACTTAAACAGTTTAAACTTCCATGAAAGCATAATATGGACTTTTTGATGAGATAGTAGAAAAAATTATTTCTATGGCTTGGACTCCTCTTAGACATAGTGCAAAGTAGCTCCATGATCCTTTTTAAGTGTAGCCTAGATGCCTGAGGGGCAGTTAAAAGTATACAGTCAGTCTGGTTCCTTTGGTCACTATGGTGTATGGTATTAATCCATGTCTTGGTAAATGGGTGGGATTCTTGGCTAGGCTACAAATGGTCCACTTATGCAATTGCCTAGTATAAACCTATGAACTACAATGCTGCCATTTTAATTTTCATCTTTTATTGTTATTCTAAGAATATGATGTTTGATGCATTGAAGTTTCTATCTGGGTATAGTTAAACATTATTCTGGTAACAAGCAGTATAAACTGACTAATATAGAAAAGAAGATAGAAAAAACACAGAACAAGAGAAGAATAATACTTTTTAAATAATGAAGGTCCCCATCTAATAAATATAACCATTTCAATCACTTATAAGCAACAGAATACTTATGACAGATGAGTGAAACATATAGATCCGATGAAGTTCTACAAATAATTAAAGAACAAAAGCACTTATTTTATTTGTATTCCAGTGAGTATATTGCAGATTGTGTTCTTATTCTGACCTGGGACTTATCTAGTTTTTTAGTGTTAAAGTGTGCCGAGGTACGCTTTTGTTTTATCATTTAGACAAGTATAACAATCATGTCAGCAACAACCCAAAAGCACTTTATGCTGCCGAGGATAATAATATAGGTATTTCAATACACTATACAAGTGCAATACATTATGCATGTGGTGACTGCACTATATATCTGTACAGTATGCAGAATGTATGCCGCAATACAGATGATTATCCCAAGTATCCCTAAGCTGGGACAACATAAGACTTGCCCTGGGATTCATGAAGCTCGGCACAAGGACGGCGTTAGCCTTGCACCGACTGTGCAGCGTACAGATGACGCAGCAGCACCATATGCATATTAATGAAGGCGCTCTGCCGCAACATCCACACAGTCAGGAAACATGCACGAGTGCAGGGGGCGTGTCTAAGCGCTGCACTGAGGCGTGAACATGTCGGCTGCAGACACACAATCTAAAATGCTGACTAGTACAGCCTGCCTCTAATAGTAATCACTCCTGTCAGTGTCCATGGATACTGAAATGTATGCAAAGCATAGAAGACAGTTCTGCGACCACCAAAATAAAAAGCCAACATAAAGGCACGTAGTTGAATATTGAGCCCCCGTCCCTCGAACAAATGACATTTAAAACCCTGTGCCCGCATTTCATTGTAGTGTTGATTGTTATACCAAGTGGAAGCGAAATGCAGCATGTTTGCACACCACTGCCCTTTGCTAAGCCTAGCCCAATGGTTAGGGTTACCACCTGTCCCACTGTGTGAGGGACAGTCCCTCTCTGAGCAGTTGTATCCTTACCAAAAATATTAAAAACGGCAAATGTCCTGCAATTGTAGGACATAATTATGTCCTATATTTTATGTAATAGTTGCATAAAATAGTTATTTCTGTATCTAAAATACCTAAATGTTACAAGAAACAGGACAAGCAACTAAACTGCTACAAGATTAAGCTTTTATTTGGGCAAAAAAGTAAAGTTTTATCCTTTGTACTGACCATGGGTATGTATTGGCCTGTAAAATTTGATGTGTGTCCCGAAAATGTCCAACTTTGGCCATTTGAAAAGGTGGCAACCCTACCAATGGTCAGAGCATTCACTTAATATCTGCCCATTCACGGTCCAAATCATCCTTGTCTGGATGGCCCAAAGATGAATTGGTATTACCCGGGTCTACCTACCATGTCATGAAAGATAAGTATTTGCGTGTACCTATGTGCGTGAAGTACAGCATGTGGAAGTTCAAATATGCTAGGGCTGTCCTCACAACCATATTGGTACCAGAGATGTGTAGAGTACGCAATGTGTACTGCTGTCTGTGCCATGGGCCATCCACCAGAGAAGGGATGGATGGTGTGTTTGTGGAATATGGTGGGGGGTGACAGGTAATGTAATAATTCACCAAGAGGAGACTGGGCCAGATTTACAATAGGTGAACTGGAGGTGTACGAGGGAGCAGTGGGTGAATCATAAAGGAAACCAAAGAACATACATTCACATCCGCAATACACCCTGACAGGCCATACTGCAGAACACAATCCCACAAACATATGAACATTAAAATGTGCGATACACATGGACAGAAACCTTACCAGCTCACACCCACATAATGGACTGGCCTGAACTGGGCCATCCAACCCCAACAAACCTGGATACATAATTGAATACCCATCATCCCCTCCACAGCACACCACCCCCCCTTTCTGAACATCCAGCAAAACCATCCATACTCAGGCTGCTAGCTTGGTGCAGCCATAGTGCCCCCTACCCACATCTAGTAGGCAGTCTCACCCTAGGCAGTCACAGGCTTGCAAACTAGGTATCCCATGCATGCAAATCCATACCACATTTTCAAATAACCAGAAGAATGGGGTTCGTCGTCCACAATTTTTTGGACATCCCTCATGGGATAAGTGTCTGTTCTCAAAATTAGACTTTGTGGCATAACACGATGTCCACCCCCGTTGACATCCGGGCACAAGTCAGATTAGCAGTACTTGTCCACAACCCTGCTCAGCCTCCACCAGGTTCTGCAGAACCTACGACCCAGGAATAAACACCTGACCATGATGCATGTCTCCCCATGTGCATTATCGGGAATAAATACCTTTCACATGTTCCCATGAAGCTTCCCCCTAGCCATCTTCCAAATAGTACATGTCCACAAATTGTATACCCAGTCCAGTTTCCTCATCATAATGATGCACACAACCCCTGTATATAAACAGTACAGGTACCTCCCGTATGCGGTTGTTCATATGCATGGCCATGTATAACTCCAGATATGTAGTCATATATCTATAAATGTACATACTTATATTTGCATAGCTACACATCACACATACATGCTTATAAGTAGTTGTCATGTATGTGTACTATTCATAAATATGTATACTTGCAAATGTATACATATGCCTCTCAGAAACATATGAACAGTAACATGTACAATACATATGTACACCAACCGACTGTCACATTTGTTGCCAATACTGTGGAATGCCTGTAGTAAAGTCATATATCCTAATTACCATCCATACAGAATGTATCACGGATGGTTTAGTGGTAAAACCAGTGACTATGGTGTTCCTGTTCCTGGGTCCAAGCCATGCAAGGGCTGCTAATTTTATATGACGCCCAGAATAAAGGCAGTCAGATATAGGGTGATTAAGGTGCTTTAAAGCAGATGTAAGCGGGTATGCGCGATGGTAAGTGGTGGTCATTCAACAGTATGGGAAATATAAACAAGCATGTAGGTGTATATGCATGTGTATGTACACATATATATATATATATATATATATATATATATATATATATATATATATATATATATATATATATACACATCCATGAAGAATGAACATGGTCACAATAAAGCAGTCATAATGAATGTAAAGGGAAACAGCAGTGGAACCCCCCGTAGTATTTAGTCCTGTCATATCAAGCTGCCCAGAGGTGAGTAAACCTCCTGCATCTCCAACCACAGGTAGGATGCTAACAGTGGACCTAACTTTGTCCACATGCTAAGTCTGACTTTTAAACATATAGAGGACAGTCACAGTCCCCTTTTGGACAAACCACAAGACAAATTGAACACCCTGACCATTACATGAACGCATGTCCCAGGACTATAAGCTTGGGACGTCTGAATAAACTTGGAGTGAGCCAACATACGGAACGTGTCTAGAGCAGTAGGGAGTGGTGCATGTGTAGTGGTGTGGTTTATTTCTGACCAGAGAATGGATGACTGCTGTGTTAGTGATGTTTTGCCTGTGTTTGTTCTGGTAACTATGAACCATGGGGATACATGCAAATGAAGCAGCACAGCAATAGTGTAGTGATGTATAGCATCTGCCTATCGAGCAGACATTGCCGGTTTGACTGCAGCACACACCATTTATGACAGGTAATCCGTATATGAGCATATCTTGCTAATTTTATGCTGTATAACAATATAATACCATTGAAATGTGAACTGGGGTGACGTATCACAGTAAGAATGCAGAAGGTGTTTACGTGACAGGAAACGGCAGTTAAACGGAAAAACACTGCTGAAAAGTGTTGTACTCAACTTTTGTCCAACGGCCCTTGTTCTGCCCAGCAACACAATAAACTACCTCAGTCAGGCTCGATGCCAGGACCCTACACATCACAATCAATGTGATTTACCACTAAGCCACGGCGGTTATACCTAACTCTGATGTTATCACAAATCTAACAGACAGCACAGTCATTCAACAGTATGACCAAAGTAATTAATCATGTAGATGTATATGCATACACACACACACACACACACACACACACACACACACACACACACACACACACACACACACACATATATATATATACACACACACACACACACACACACACACATATATATATATATATATATATATATATATATATACACACACACACACATATATATATATATATATATATATATATATATATATATATATATATATGACAAATGAACGTCATAACAATAAAGTATAGACAAAGGATGAGAAGGGAATCAACAGCAACTATAGTATCATAGAGTGCTGTTAGCATATGCCATATCACGCTGGCCAGGAGTGAGCAAAGTACTGCTACTTACACCACAGGCAGGATATTACCAGTGGGAGTGACATAGTTGAATTGCTAAGTCCACTTTATGCACAAACAGAGGGTAGTCCCTGCTGGGGACTACCCAAAAATTATATAGGGCGTTTAGCCTTCCGACCATTACACAAGCGAGGGCAGGTATGTTCAAAGACTAAATGGTGGGAGAGCCTGAGAATAGACAAGGTGGGACAACATATGTGTAGTGCCCCTAACTCTCTGGAGAGGGCAATGTTTGGAGGTGTGTCATGGCTGCGATAACAAGTGGATAATGGAAGTTACATGTGTAAGTTGAACACGGGTGGGGTGGAGGAACTATGGGTATGACATTATGGATCCAGGCGTGCCCGGGTTGGATGGCCCAGGGACGAAACTGCTAGAATGCAGAGGCATGTACAGTGTCCAAAGTCAGTGCTGTGCTGACAATAATCAAATGTGAGTGCTTCCCCACACATGGAATCATTCCTGTGATCTGCCCATTACGGCAACACCAAATACTAAACCGGTCTAATTGTAAAAGAAATACGCTGAACACGTACATAATTAGGCTCCCATATGTAATGTGTGTGATACCACATAGTGATACATATTAATGAATTTTAGTGTCATGTTAACGGGAGTAAAGATGTAATAAAGTATAGAGTCTAATCTTGCCATAAACACATGCGTGTTCTATGTGGGGCAACCCAATAATTGCAAATAGAATTCCTTTGATTGCTCATGTCACCAATGTTTGTGGACTAAACGTATGGGAGGTCTGAGGATATGCTGAGTGAGTAAACTAATGGGATGGCTCTAAAGGAGTAGGGTGTGGCCAGTGTGTAGTGGTGTCAATACACCGTGAATCTGACAGGAGAATGGATGACAGCAGTGTTAGGGAGGAGTTGAGGTGTGTTTGGGGAACCAGGAGCCA
>NC_056728.1:698047457-698049957 GCF_019279795.1 Protopterus annectens | reverse complement strand
CAGCATGTACCTCAGACAATGTGTATGAATACATATTCTCTGGGTCTGTCAATGTGTCAGGTTAATAGCACCAACATTTTAAATGTGTCCCTGATGTTGTTATGTAATGTCCCTGATTCAGTCTTCATTTTTCATCATTCGTATGAGAGGTCTGATAGGGAAAGAAAGCACATGTTCCACTGACTACCTTAAAAAGATGATAGAATAATAGTTATGCGGTAACATGACTCGGCTGACAGATGTGGGTCCCAAAACCCAATTACTTGTCTGTATTGAAGAGTCTCAGTTCCCATGTATCAGCCAGATGGGTGCAGATTGTAAGAGGAACACACAAATAATATGAATAAAACACTGGACAGGCCGCTGATTCCGTACAGTTGAATGGCATGCCGTCGCCTAATGGGCAGCCATTCCCGATACTGTAGGCATGTAATCCGATGTAATAGGCATCACAAGGTAATATTGTGGTCCTCGCTCCCACCCAGGGGTGTGAGTGTCAGATGCAAGCACCAATGTTGGTGCATTTGCAAGTATGGGAGCGAGCGGGTGTAAGCCTGTTTGGCTACCAGTATGCGAGTATTACACTGGTAAAGCAATGCAGAGGCTAACCAAGTGTAAGAAGCTGTAACCAGAGGTTAGCATTGCTTAACACCACGCAAACCCATGCACACCCACTCACAACTGCTTTAATTTGCCTTAATCCCTCTGTATCCAATGGCCTTGTTCTGCCCTGCAACAAAATAAATGGCCTCTGCAAGGCTCAGAACCAGGACCCTGCAAACACAGCTAATGTGATTTACCAATACACCATGGCAGATATACAGACATTGGACATTACCACAAACATATCATACAGTGCAGTCACTCAACAAAAAAGCAAAGTATCCCATCATGTAGATGTATGTGTGAGTGTTTATGTCCAGCATATAGGTACATACATATATAGAGATATATCAGGAACATACCATGTGGCAACAAAGCATTACAAATGAATGAAAAGGGAAATGCCAGTGACACCTGTATTATGTAGTGGTGTTGTCCTATGTAATATCAAGACTCCCTCAGACAGACATGTATCATTCATACACGCAAACAGTTGTACATTGGCTGTATATATCACTCTGTGCATGTAATGTACATGCACACAACAGTACCTGTCCAATCATTATGTGAGAACAGTACTCTTGCAGGGTGATGTGTGCAACATCATCATTATGATAAAGGTAAATGGGGTAACCATAGAGGAACTGGTAGTGTTGTGTGTACAATGGAGTCATCCGCATCACAAGTACCTGGACCATTTAGGAGTGATGTGCATACCAGGATTATGCGCCTGAGGGACAGGGGTGAGGATAATAGGAGTATGCTGTGATGCATATTACAAGGGTTACATGTGTCCAGTGGGCACATGTGTGAAATGGACAGCTATGTATAGGGCAGATGTTGTCCTAGGAACTGATTGGCCTTATGCTTCCATAGAGTGAGAGTGGGATGTGGGGGAAGGAGAGTAGGTATGCCCATGGAGGATAGGTAGGGTAGGATCACAGACAAGACAGCATACAGGGTCAGTATATGACATGTGGGGGAATACACCTTGAATGGGGATGGGTGTTCGGCATTCACAAGCCCATGGGAACAGTTGGATGGAGGTCCCCAGCCATGGGCAGCTGCCACTGCACCAAAACAGCTGCAAAGGAGGCAGTGCTGGGGCCTGTCCAGGAGGGGCAGCCTCACCCTGTAAATGTGACACTCCACCCTTGAGCTTGCATATCTGGCTTCAGAACCCCTTAGTGAGCCCCCAACGCACCACGTCCAGGACCACACGACAGCAGACATGTTCCTGTCTGGTCCTGCTCCCAGTGGGGACATGCCCCATCATCAGTGGTGGTACCACCAAAAGGTGGTGCAGAGCCAACAGAGGTTGAGGTCCAAGGCTGGGCCCCAGATGTGCTTGTGCCTCGTGCCATGGCCAGCTGAAGTGGGAGAGGAGGTTCTGCCGGGACCTCCCAACCCATACAGCCTATGGTGTTGCAGTTTAAACTCAGGTATGGCTTAGTAATAGACAACAGCATTCAGGATTACCTACAACAGTATGCATAGATATCACCATCAACCCAACACAACAGATGGTATACATTTTCAGAGCGAGCACAACACATGCATATATACTGCATGACATCTGTACAATGTGTAGTAGACGTGTGACTGCAGCGATGAACAGTTGCCCATTATTGGCTTATTACTGGGATCCCCAGACAGTGTCTGTCATACCACTGCTTCATGTGACATATGTCCAGTCAGGGATGCACTGGCAGTAACACATCCCTATCACCATGTACTGTCTGCAATCCTCACACTATGCTCCTGCTGTGCACAGATGTGTGTTAGTGTGTAACACAGGAAACAAATGGTTCCACACACTGACCAGTCCACAGATGGCCCTACAGATGGGGGTCCCTCATGAACAGAGCACTGTCATGTCTGTTTTTAAACATGCAAA
>NC_056728.1:698040635-698046957 GCF_019279795.1 Protopterus annectens | reverse complement strand
TCTGATGTGGTAAAACGCACAAGATTCATGCTTCTGTATGGGTTGCTACATTGATAAAAATGAAAATGTTATTGTTCACTTTAAAATTCTTCGAAGTTCAACAGAGATATATTTTAGACAGTAAAATATCCCTGATGCAGGACCAATAACCTAGTACAAAATAACATCAGCTTTGTTGTTTAGTTGCCAAAGCAGTGGTGTAATGTGAAACATCACTGTAAAAGGGAATGCAAAAAAAAAAAGAAGAAAGAAAAAGAACCAAGTGACAGTCTGGGCATCTACACTTCCTATATAACAGCACCTGACAGCAGTGACAAAATACCGTCATGATGTAAAACGTTACCTTCTGCTAAGACACCTCTATGTTACTCCTATGTAGAGAATATACAAAACTAACACACCAACATCCTCAAAACAACTATATCTGTGGTTTCCAGTGATTTATATATTTGTTAATATTGTGTAGCTTTGATATCAAAAGTAATACTTTAAGTGAATTACCATTTTTACCACAGCTGCAGCACTTTCTAACTATTCTTTTTTAAAATCATGCTCTAACATGAGGTTCCCATTCACTGCTCTAATGACAAAGCACTGACTAGAGAACAGAGGCTCATCAGGACATTGTAAGACAGTGCATTGAATACATGGATGGGTATGGCCAGCAAAGGCAGTGATGGTAGCCCTTGTGAATAGGAATTGGATGGTATACATGCAGACAGAGGGGCATAGATGATCCTTGTAGTGACACAACTGCTCATGCCGCCTTTAGTAGAGGAATTAGACTACAAAGAAATACACTCACTGCAGGGATACTGAGGAGGATGTAAACATCCCATTAACTCTGCTTTTTTAGAATACTCCCACAAACAACAGATTCTTCTTACTAGAGGTGGACCCCCAAAATGAGGGATATCAAGTCTCGGTGTCTCACAATCTACAAATATGCATTCCAGTGACAAGATATAATTCTGTACCATGTTTTATTTTTTTCAGTTTTGATCTATTCTTCTGCAGGAGTTGTACAATTGTATAACCATCATTAACTTATTGTCCCCTCCATACAGCTATCCCAAGCCACAGACTGATCTACTGTTTACAATGGACTGGAGAGACTCAGAAGTAATTTTATTCATCAAAAACTACACCTCTCATTATTTCTTTCAGCTTAAGATATCTAGGAAGCCTTGTACACTAACAGCATGCCAGAAGCACAGCATAATTTCTCACTAAAGAAATACAAAGTACTCTGAAATACAAATAAAGAATTAATGGCAATGCAGCTTAAACCAACAATGCATGTCACATGCTGTTTTATCAACATAAAGGCTTGTCAAAGTAAACCAAGCCCATATTAAAATTATACATCATATGAACACACCTTTCACTAATAATTCAGTGACATTAACAAGTTATTAAACTCTTCTAAAACACATATACATTTTACCTTAATACCCCCAGATCTAATAATGCAAACAAAATAGTACAGACATAAAATGTCAAAAATGTGCAGTACATTTTTTTTTTCTTTTTCACAAGACACTGAACTCTTTACATTACGTCCACAAGAAAATATGCTGTTGTACACAATGCAATGCATATGTCCCAACAGCTGTGTCTTACCAACAAAAAGAAAATGCTTACAACACTGGACGGCTGCAAAAAAGTAAAAAAAGTAAAAAGGAAATCACACACACACACACACACACACACACACACACACACACACACACACACACACACACACACACACACACACACACACACACACACACCTCTCACTCTGAAATCCCACACACATAGCTCTCACTCTGAAATCCCACACACACACCTCTCACTCTGAAATCCCACACACACACACCTCTCACTCTGAAATCCCATCTTCCACACATTACTCACTCTGAAATCCTATCTTCCGTTTCAGTTCCCGCTCGCAAGTAGTCCTCTAAACCGAACCGCTCACTCGCAAGTAGTCTTCTAAACTGTTCGTTTCGGTTCCCGCTCGCAAACTTGAAAATATGTGCTGCACTGCACGCGATGATGTCAGCACGCCCGCGACTACACTTATTTCTTCTTAAAGAAGAACGCCCTAAAAAAAAAAAAAAAAAAACTATTTTTTTAAATTAAATGATTACCTAGTCAGCGGATTCCAGGGCGCCCAAAGTGCCCCCTGCCGCTTGGTGCCCAGAGGCAATTGCCTCACTTCACCTCTCGTAGTTACACCACTGTTCTGTACTGACTGCAGTATACTTTATTCAGGTGTTATTACTTCATACCTCTTTCTCACACTCTCTCACTTGTTTTATTTTTACAATTCAGGATGGTACTTAATTCTAGGTTTTATTGACATGTTTTACCTTTAGTTATAACAATCCTTTCCAACAGTCTCACTTATGTCATGTTTCAAAATTTCAACAGGGATATATTTCACACGTGTTTTACTCAGCTTCTGCAGCTGTACTTTTCAGCCTGCTGCAGGTTATGTACTATGATATTACAGGTGGGACATCTTTATTTCAGACTTGTTTCATTTTTATGTTTGGATTACAGGCTGCATCACACATTTGTAATCAAGCAATACTTGCAAACTTTCTTACACTGTTACTTGCACATTTTATTAATTAGTGACTACACTGCACTCTTTTGCTAACTGTCATACTTATATATTTATTTACAGTTACAGGGAGAGAATTACTGACCTGCCTGGTGGCGCAACCGCACCAGCCTATCGCCATAGGCTCAACGGTTCGCAGAACGGACACCTGCAGCTGTAATATAAATGAAGTAATATTGGAATACACATCTCCATAATATCAGCTAGGTTAATTTCTTACATACATAATTACATGTAACTTACTCAGTAGTGGGGCGTTGGGCATTTGTCTGGCCTCCTGGATACAATGGTTCAGTTGATTCTGCTTCCGTCTCTTCAGGTCCGCATGGTGGTGACAGACGTGCTCACCAGTCCTTGGTATTCCTGTGGCACTGGTGAGATCATGTGCCAACTGGTCCCATGCCTCAGCCCTATATGCTCCCCACAGGACCTGGCCCTGCATGAGTTGGGCCTCATGATTATGGATGAGGAGCCAAACCATATATTTGGACTCCTCAATGCCCCACCTCTGTGCTCGGAAGCAACTACCCTCTCCTACACCTGACATCCTGGCTGCAAGTCGGTTCCACAATCAGTTATGCTGTGTATTCCCACCTATGGGGCTTATATATGCCGTTTTTCCCGCACTTATCTGTGATTGGCCATTTTGGAATTGTATCAGCTTCACAAAACCTGCTTTGTCATGCTCCTCTTTCTATTCATTGCTATATATATGCTATTACTGCATTTCTAAGCACAACTGTCATGGCTTAGTGGTTCAGTACTTTGACTATGGTGCATGGTATCCTGGGTTCAAACCTGGCCATTGCTTTTTATATTTTATGACTGTCTACACAGGCTAGGAGGTGTGTCTGTGTAAAGGCAGTTTTGATACAGCTTGCTCAATGTTGCCCGTCAGCTTGTTGGTGCGGTGCACAGCTCCGCGCAAATGGATCACGCTGGTTTACGCGTGGTTTGGCTGTCAGCATGCATATTACGCTCAACTCAGCTACAGGCACACAGTTTCAGCATGTTAAAACACTGCTCAACCCCGGGCACTCATTTTACACCTGTTAAAACACTGCTCACCTACAGGCAGATATCCTCAACTTGTTACACTGTAGCTCAGCTATAGGCACATCTGACATTTTTTTTTTTATTATCTCACATTTCTTCAAAATACATGGCCCATTTCATTACATTTTACATAAAATATAATTTTATTTATAATTTTATATATGTACATATATGTCAGGGAATTGTTGCGTGCTTATTTCACTAAAAATAAAAATTGATGTTGTGGGGGCTTGAACCATGACTGCCTGCTCTTCAGCCAACGTCTCTACTGCTACGCTATTGCTTCTTGACTTACTATGCATATTTAGTTCTTATATGCTTTTCCACTGACTGCTTACTGTGGCTAGGTGCCGGGCACACCCACGCAAACCAGCGCACTCACGGGAAAACATCTTTACAACTTATAAAAAAAAAATATAAGATGTCCATTTATACATTTTATGTTCATAGTCTGTGGGGGCATGTGTTGTGTTGTGTTTATTCACATTTACATGGACTCTGTCGTGGGCGTTTACTTTCGGGACTTTTACTCTTCTGGGGGCGTGTCCATTTGCAGGGCTCGCCCTACGGACACTCCCCCTACTGTCTTACACGGACCGTGTTAGCCTTAGGTGTGATTCAGCATGCCCTCATGCATATGCATGACATGCTGACGTCACACCATTTAACTGCAGCCTCCGTGTAAGCCTTGTAACTCTTACACGGAGGCTTCTTGAATCCTGCCCATACTGTTACATGTGGAACTAGAAATAAATGTGACAACAGTGCACTCTACTGACCAAAGTAAGGCATGTGATGACACTTTGAAGTAGACAGTGGTGCCTCTAGATGAAGAAATTCTTTCTATTTTTTTAACCAAGAGCTAAATTGCTAGATTTAAACATGCAAATGTATTTTTATTGCTCTGTTCCTGACCAGCTGCAAGATAAAAGGGAGATGTTAAAAATGTAAATGTAGTTAATGTGTAGCCTGGGAGCTCCAGGAAGGGTGAAGAATGATGTATTGTTTAGCAGAAGTGCAGTTTCAATTTAAACAGTGAGAACCAGAGATTATTAAGCATTTTTGTCTGGATCATCCAATCACAGCACTGCCTCTTGCTCACATGTAAGTTATCTTAGACTTGTGTTTTCTTTTAGAGATAACTAGAACTAGAAAGATTAGACTAAGTGTTTTTCTGTGATATCAGAACTGTACTACTGAATTATTTTAAGTATTTCTGTGTGATCTCTGAACTCTTGACTAGCACTGACTGTGTATTAGAAAGTATTGTCTTGTGGTTTTAATTATTTATTATTAAATATTTTAAAACCTTTTAACAGTGGCTGGTTTGTCTAGAGATAATTTAAGCTCTAGACTACATCGCATATTTATAGAGTTTACTGACCAAGTCACACTAATAAGCCTTGAGACTTTTTAATCATACTACCAATTGGATAATAATATTGCACAGTAATAATTGGACACCCTTTTAAGGGCCTTTGAGCAGCTGATAATTATTAGCTGGGTGGTGGCAGGGTATTACCGTATAGTCTGGGTAAAAGTGGCACAGGTGGAGAACCTGTGCCAGCCTTCCCCAGAAGTGTCTGTGTGGTTGTATAAACTCTTATCTCAAAGTGTGTGTATGTCAGCTACTTGAGCAGGGACATGAAGCATTGGTTGGACAGAGAGGGTGCTGGAGATTTTAGCTTGCCCAGCTAGGCTGAGATCTGGACCCTATAGCTGTGCCAGTGGGGAGTCTTATTGGGGACTTGGAGAGCAAGGGAGAGACCAGCCCCAGACTGACTGTGATCTCTGTGTGCTCTTAAGGGCAATTGCACTTTACTGTGTGTATTTGTTATCCTTTCCTTATATATGAGATGCCCTGTCTGGTTTTAGTGGTGAGGACTGAGGCTTCTTGATTGCTGGGCCAGGGCATGGGCATCACACATGGGGCCATCATAACTTTTCTATAGTAAACACTTCTTGCAAGGAGCAGCAACCTCACCAGGCATATCAGAGCAATGGCTCATAGCAAACAAGCATGGCTGGCATCTAGTGACCATGCGCATGATACAGTCCATGATTTGCCACACAACATGGGACATCTCAGCTGTGTGCCTTCTGTCAGGCTATGTCATGGATGACACAATGAAGGAGTACTGGAAAAGTAGTCTGAGAGGTGTGAAAAATGGCAGCTATGTCTTCACAGTGCAACATGGTTTATGACCCATGTACACAGTAAGCTCTAGTGACTCAATTTTAAGTTGATATAGTATAGAACAACATGTGCATTTCCTCTGTGTTACATTGTTGGCCTTACATGGTCTGCAGGTACTTATGCCTCTGCACAATGACATGTCAAATTGGATGGAGTACTATCTTACTGGGTACAATGTGTAGAAGGAGCTATTCAGAGACATTAGTGAGTTGAGCCATCATTTCTATAATCATCATGTTCAGAGGTATAAATCATATACATGAACTATGGCAGCTGCAGACGGCATGCTGTGAGAATATAGTACACATGCAGGAAGTAATTATAAATCATTAAAGAAACATTCCTATTTAGACTATAGTGCAATGTCAGAGTTGGTATATTTAATTTGTAGGGGGGTGAGGGCACAGACCCCCAGAAAAATGTAAAAGTAGAAAATAAATGATTGTATTTATGGA
>NC_056728.1:697985635-698030635 GCF_019279795.1 Protopterus annectens | reverse complement strand
AGTTTTTTGCTGGGCGTGCATGCGCACGTGTTGCTCACCATGAAGCGTGAGTAAGGCAGTGTGTAAGGCAGACTGAGCATGTGGGAGCATGTTGGGAGATGTTTAACACTGTTTGCGTGGGTGTGCACATGTTTTAATCCGAATAAGCAGATTCTGAACCGTGTAAGCATGTGTGCGCGCGTGTAAGCCACTGTGAGCATGTTTCTGCTGGTTTGCACACGGCTCCTCCATGAGGAAACAGAAAGGAAAAAGGAAGCAACAGATTTAGTAGGAAGCTAGCAGGGAATACTGCTGGAGCTAGCAGGTGAAAACAATTAGAAGCAGGCAATTACACAGGCAGAATAGTAGCCCAGCCCAGCACTTAAAACTCTGCAAACAGCAGTGCAGGATGTTTCTCTCAAGAGACACTGCAAGACAGGAGTAAGGTATTAGAAGTGAAAACTGAAAAAGCTGAACTCAGAGCAGAAATGTTAGGGGCTGCCATAGCTGTCATAATGAGACATAGGCGACTTGCTGAGGGTGGTGACAATGCAGATGGTGCCAGACAACCCACAGTGAGGAGATGGAGAAGAGTGTACAGGCCCAGGGTCACCTACCACGGGTTACATGGGCTGGAGATAGTAGAGTGCTATAGAGTGGACAGAGACCTCCTGCAGCAAATAGTGGAGCTGTGCAGGCCACGCCTCACACACAGAACCAACAGAGGGGAACCCATCCCAGTGGAAACCAAGGTATGTGTTGGCCTAAGAATTCTAGCAACAGGTACCTTTCAGAGACCAACTGGTGATATAATGGGGATATCACAGGCATCAGCCTCCAGGGTACTGCACCAGTTCCTGGATGCCATGTCAGCACATGTCGGTGATCATGTATATTTCCCCAATGCCCGTGAGGTATTGGCCAGCAATATGCATCTCTTCCAGCAAATAGCAGAATACCCTGAGGTAGTGGGTGCAATCGACTGCACGCACATACGCATCAAAGCACCAGCCGGTGAGCGGGGTAGGGCATACATCAACCGCAAGGGCTTCCCCTCCATCAACTGCCAGGTCGTGTGTGATGCCCAGGGCATAATAATGAATGTGTGTGCTGGCTGTCCTGGGAGCTACCATGATTCCCACATCTGGCATTTGATGCAGCTGTACCAGACATTTGCCAATGGGGACATCCCACACGAACACCTAGTGGGGAATTCAGGTTATGCACTGGAGCCGTGGCTGATGACACCCATCAGAAACGCACACACAACTGAACAGGAACGCCATAATGAGGCACACACACAAACACGTAATGTAATAGAGCGTGTGTTTGGGCTGCTCAAGTCATGGTTCCGGTGTCTGGACACATCTGGTGGAGCCTTGCAGTACACACCAACTACATGTACCCAAATTGTCATGGTATGTGCTATGCTACATAATATGATCTTGCGAAAACAGCTGCAGCAGGACCAGCATAGGGCCGGGCCACACAGTCCCCCACCATTGCCAAGGCCATCACAGGCAGAGCGTGACTCGGAGGAGGAACAACCTGAGCCTGTCCCAGTAGGCAGAAGGAGGCATGCCCAGTATGCCCTGGCCTTGGCAAAGAGGCAAAGCATAGCACATACACTGGCTCAGTAGGAACCCTGGGAATGATACTCCCTCTGACTCACTCAAATAATAACATGGATGCCTACAATGACATGACCTGCTCACAAACATGTACAGGGAAGTGTAATATGCGCATCTGACAGAGGCAGCCCTGCAGCACCACCTGAGGCATGAATGCCATGTGTTAAGTAATGTAACACCATGTACTATATGCACACCTGAGGACCCTGACTAACATCCTACCCTCACCAAGCATCATGCCACAATATGACAATGAGATGATCAAGTGCAATAATTGACTGAAGTATCGCAGTTAGTCAAAGGGGATCCAATGTGTGCCAGTCTGGGATGACATGCTGAGCATGACATGATGCTCCACCTGCTAGGACTGGCGTGCACCTATCAGTGCAGGCCATATGGATACTGGCAAAGGCTGTTGTTACCCACAGTGTGCCCTGAATAGGTAAGGCTCAAAACACAAACCTATCTCCATAGGTATCAGAAGGGATAAGAATAAGATAAGGGATAAGTCGAAACAGCAAGATGCATGCAGTCTAAACTCACCCAGTATGGAGAATGTTGATATCTGCGCATTAACAGAAAACTGAGTCAAGGCTCACAACAGCACCCTAACACTACCAGGTTACACCTCATTCTGTGCTGTACAGCCTCAAAACATGGAACAAGCTACAAAAGGAGGGTGACTAGCAAGAATTGTCAAGGATAACCACACCCCCATGTTGGTACCACAACAAGAAGCAGCATGGACTAGCCATGGTCAAGTAACAGTGGCTAAAACTGCCCCCCCAGTTTATAGCCTGCTACAGACTACTGTCCCATCACCAGGAACTGCACCTGGCCTATGCTGGAATACATGAATATATCAAGTCCTCCAAACCACATTATATTGGGTGACTGAAAATACCCAGACATAGACTGGGAGCATTATACTAGCTCCAACAGTGTAGGACAAAGTTCATAGAATCCATAAACCAAAAGGCCCAGGAACAACGTACCACTCCCACAAGAGGGTAAGCATACTGGATGTGATAATCAGCAACATGGGTACTGGATGGCAAGACGAGAAGTGTATTGCTCACTGGTAAAACCAGACCATAGAGTAATCACACTGGATATACAAATCCTGACCACAGTCCCTGGCCAGAAAACCACAGTGGAAAACATGTGTAAAGCAATATTTGCACTCCTCTAAACTGATGTGGAATCCATTAAAGGTCCTGTGCAGGTGCAAAATATGGGCCACACCTCAGAACCTGTAATACAGCCATTCCATGAACACTGCCAGGAATGCTTGGATTATGCAATCCTAAATTAAAACAAGACACAATGCCATACACACAGGCATCTGGCATGGTGGACACCAGCCATAACCAAACCATGCAAGAGAATGAGGAAGCTACTACATGATAGAGCAAACATAAACAATGAAGTAATCACTGATCAGTAGTATGGCAATAAAATCTGTCCACACATACAATCCACTAAGGCCAGCCACAACAAGTTGAATCTGTGAATCCTGAGGCAATGTTACACCTGCCCCAAGTACACAGACAACCCCCAACTCCACCCAAGAAATACGAATATATGTGAGAGATGCAACCATCTATCCAAACTGGATGCTGAGCTCCCTCAATTCAGTACTCCCAAAACTAGTCAGGAAGAGAAGGTAACCACACACACCACAAACACAGTCCCACATAGACCTATCCCAACTGCAAACCAAACACATAAACACAGAAAAACATTCCCAGAGGCACAAATTACAAACACAGCACACCAACAGAGGCCTCTAAAGCAGACACCCAATCAAACAACCTCCAAACATAGCACATGCAACACATAGTACACAAAGCTGGTGTGCCAAACAGTCACAGGCCAGAAGGAGAAACAACATGCCTGATACAGTTGTAATAGGTGACTCCATAGTCAGACACACTGCTGTCCCGCACACCAGACTGAACAAGGGAAAGGGTACAGTAAGCTGCCTGTAGGCTGCCACAATATGCCACATAATAGAAGTATGCAGGTCACTCCAAAGCAAGTAGAAATATGATGCAGTCATAGTCCATGCTGGTGTGAATGACCTGAGATGTACCTCCCTAGACTACATGAATAGAGACATAGATGAGCTCTCTGATTATGTAGTCCAGACTGGTATGACACTCAATGTTTGCAGCATCCTACCCTTACCAAGAATAATGCCACAGTACAAACACAGAATGATCAGTCATAGCAAGTGGCACACTTACTGGTGTCATTCTAAGGGGATCCAATGTCTGTCTGCTTGGGATGTCATGCTTGACAAGCCACGCAGCTGTTCTTGGGATGGCTTGCACCTGTTACCCCTGGGCGTCTGGATATTGGATAAGGCCTTTGCCACCTCCACAGAGCTTCTTGTAGGCAAGGCTGAAAAGACTAACCCACCAC
The DNA here is from genome assembly GCF_019279795.1 of Protopterus annectens. Taxonomy (NCBI): domain Eukaryota; kingdom Metazoa; phylum Chordata; order Ceratodontiformes; family Protopteridae; genus Protopterus; species Protopterus annectens. Next base: position 698,026,598 of record NC_056728.1, on the reverse strand, counting down.
CCTAGAAAACATAAGTGGAAAGAAACATAAGGGTAATGCTGACCAATGCCAGATGTGTAAACCCCAATATGCATGCTCCCAAGGCCATCCCCAGTATGGAGAACATCGATGTCTGTGCAGTGACAGAAACCTGCTGCAAGCCTCCTGACAGCACACCAGCACTACCAGGTTATACCACATATCATGTGTCATGGCCCCAAAACCTAGAACAAAACATAAAAGGAGGGTGAGTATCCATATTCAGCACAGACACCCATATGTCCAGGTAACTGACAATGCACGAGGCATTGGAGTCCACCCATGTGCAACTAACTGTAGACAAGACTGCTGTACAGTCTGTAGCATGCTACAGACCACACTCTCACACACAGGAACCCCACCCAGCCATCCTGAAGACACTGGACAGTATGAATGTCCCACCAAATACCAAACAAGGTACCACAAATTACCACATTGGTGGTAAACCATTATGTATGGAAGGAGTAATCAGGGACCTAGGGACACAAGTGGACAGTAACCTGTTATGTGACACTCACATTGCCAATGTGGCTAGGAAGACTGTCTACATTTGACACCGTATCAGGAAAGGATTCACATCTACGTCAACAGAGGTCATTGTGCCCCTATACTGTTCTCTTATCACACCCATAATCTAGTACAATGCCTCATATGGGATGTACCTTACCTGACACCTGCAGCAGTTAGAAAGACCTCAAAGGTACCTCACCAAGAGGATAAAGGGTCTCAAATATATGTCATATGCTGCCTGGCTGTAGACACCCCAGCTGAATGCAGTCACATACTGCCTACACAGAGGCATTGCATGCCTGTTGTAGAAGGCCATGCCCAACACAGGAGTAATGGACATGCTCCACCCCAGAAAACTCAAATCCATCGGAGCTGTGAGAGTGAGAGATGTCAACCTCAACAAATAATGAAATAGGATGTGCTGGTGGGACCGATACATAATCCAGAGGCTCCCCACACCCTGGACCAGAATCCCACTCCATGTTAGGCAGAGCCCCTCACTGACACTCTTCAACAGGAATCTTGCCAAGTGGATGGATGATTGTAGAGTTACACTGGGGGTCTTCACTGTGTCATGTCCAGACAGAGACACAGCAAGCAAATCATAAATGGCCATAATATTCACATAGCAAGGGGTGGCAAAAGCCACACACACTCTGGCTAGGCTAACAAATGCCCTAGGGTGGATAGCCTAGTATGAACCTATGAACCTATGAAGATACAAATTGTACAGGACACTAAGGATAATCCCAAGGCTTTCACAACTGATGGTAGGAACCATGTTGGGAATTCACAGATATGCTCTGAATCACACAAATATCACAAACACACACACACACACATATTGCCAACATACATCCTGACAGGTGCAGTGCAACCCCCCCCCCCCAGAATGCAGAATATCCATCCCAGCAGACTGCTGGCCCCCTGACATTGCAGATGCTGAGGTAACAGCCAGCATCTACAAAGCAAAACACACAGCAGCAATGGTATGAGATGGTGTCCTGGGCTGAGTGCAACATGGACTCCAAGATGAATGGAATGCCAAATCACACTACTGCTCAATGTCAGCCTTACCACAGAATATGTACCCAAAGAGCAGTGTACAACAACAGTGGTCCTTCTCAACAAAGGTTTTGCCTGAATGGATACTGAAAACTACTACCCCAGAATCCTGAGAAACTTGGTCTGCACAGCTATGGAAAGGATCAGCATGTACCACAGACATAAAGATTTTGGGGACCTACTGACACCGGACCCTACCCAGTGTGGTTTCTTAAGTGCAGATCCTGCCCCGAAACATGTTTGACTCAATTGAAACAGTCATTAAGGTCATTGATGAGGGCAATGTGGTCCACACAGCATAGCTGGACCTTGCAAAGGCTTCTATACAATACCCTACGTGTTCATTATAGATAAGCTCACCAGCTTAAATATAAACCCCTATGTCAGTAGAGGGGTTGCAAACCAGACCAAGGACAGAGCAGACATGGTCAGACATGCTGCAGCCATGTCAGACTACAAACCAGATATAACTGGCATCCCACAAGGCTTGGTCCTGGGATCTCCCTCGTTTGGTATATATGTCCCATAGGTACAGGCAAACATGGAAGGACTGTGTCTGAACAAGTTTGCAGAGGACTACAAACTGCTCACCATATATGATCCACCAGCTGACACAAGCATCCCACAAAAGGGCCATATAGAAACAGACAACTTATGCCATAGCCATGTCAGCAAGCTAATTGCAGAAAAGTGTATAGTCAACCCCCGTGGATATACAGTAAGTGCCCACCAATTACCACATAGGTGTTAACCCATTATGTAGTTAACATGTAATGAGAGACCTGGGGACACAAGGTGATAGATATCCTGCATTGGACAAACATGTGCTGTAGTGTTTACAGAAACATACCATATACCCATCTAATCATGAAGGTTGTCAGATCTAGATAAGGGGAGGTCATTGTGGCTCTGCAGTCATCCTTCATCAGCGGTACAATTGACTACAATAGCCCCTGTGGGATGTACCTCAGCAGACACCTCCATCAACCGTAAAGTCCCCAACAGTACCTCACCAGGAGTATCAAAGAGCTTGCACAGATGCCATGTGTTTCCTATGTTGCTGGTATCAATAAACATGCTGCACCTTGTACAATCTGAATGGCAGTGAGCTATGCACATGAGCGACCTGAACCCCAGCACTGACTTACATAGGACAAGCTGTACTGCATGATCCATAACACAGAAGCCACCCCCACCCATGAGTGAACTCCCAGTACAGGCTACCCATAGAGTCACTTATCAATTTTCCTCAATAGGAATCTTGATGAGTGGATGGGAGATGGTAGCTTTATCCTGGGTATCACTGTCATGTCACAGGTAGACAGAGGCACAGTATACTAACCATGACATATGTCATGGCAAACTCCACTACAATGTGTGTTGAAGGACAAACACACTCTCCAACTAGCATTAGACATGGACTAGGGCACATCGCTAGTGTTTGCAAATGTACACCTATGTTGTGGAATACACTACCAGTGTTGGACAAGCCTGGTTTAAGTAGTTCACATCTGAACAGAATGCAACATGGTCAGATGTACACAACTGGCCCCTAACCAGGCTGTTGTGCTCACTATCGAAATGTAAAGCAGTGATAGCACTAAAGCCCAGGATACTGTCCACCACAGTCAAAGTGCTACCAGTACACTATACAGTACTACAGTGTTAGGTCAGTGTGAAAGGATGTTGACAACTGTATGCAAAGTATCCCATGCAAACACTGCAGGCACAGTATAATCCTGTTGTGTTCACACACAAAGCAGTTGTACAGTAACTACACAACATGACACACAACACACAACCATAAACGGGTGATATTTGTTGAAGTTCACACTCATCCACAAATGTGGTGGGCTGCAGAGTTCAACTTATGGAATGCTCACACTGGGCATGCTCACACACTTTGATAAATGAGACATATGTCCGACAACATGCCATGGGAAGGCTGAACTGGGCATGCTCACACACTTAGGCCAAATCTCAGTTTAGCAGTTGGACACACATAGCTGGTATTTTCACATGTTATTCCAGGAACCAACCACATTACAGCAGTCTGCCCAGTGCACACAGTTAAATGACTACAGAGACATACGTGATATAGTGGATCCCTCCCATATGCAAACATCTTCCACAGATGCACAAATTGTTCCTATAAACAGGGAATGCTATGGCAATAAAGATGTGCAAACAGTCTATCAGCAACAAATAATGTGCATTTGACAATTAAACATATGGGTGTAGAGGTCAACACTAGGCTGTTTGCCCTAGGGAATGACAGCTTAGCCAGGGTGTGCTTGGCATCTGCCTCTCCACAGGATGCACATTCCCCTTTCTAAACACCGATGATGTCAGCACCCTATAAGTACAGCAGGAGAAAAGACACCTCTCAGTGATGCGAATAGCGTGCTCCGCTAATGTGTCCATCACAAGTGTCATAACGTAGTTAGATAGGGGTTTGAATCTTGCAAATGCTCTGTGTGAGTGGGGTTGGTGTGTTTTAAGTCTGAGAGAGAGAAATGTCCCTTTTGGCAACTGGGAAAACACACTACAGGATGCACATTCCCCTTTCTAAACACCGATGATGTCAGCACTCTATAAGTATAGCAGGAGAAGGGAAATCTTCCAGTAATGCGAATAGCGCACTCTGCTAATGCATCTGTCTCAAGTGTCATAACATAGTTAGGTAGGGGTTTGAATCCTGCAAATGGCAAGTGTGATTGTCTGAGGGTGAGTCATGTGTGTGTGAGGAACATGTCCCTCTTGTCAACTAGGAGAACAGACTACAGGATGCATATTCCCCTTTCTAAACACCGATGATGTCAGCACTCTATAAGTATAGCAGGAGAAAAACAACTCCCAGCTATGCGAATAGCGCGCTCTGCTAATGCGTCCATCTCAACTGTCATAACATAGTAAGGTAGGGATTTGAATCCTGCAAATGGCAAGTGTCTGTGTTTGGCTGAGGGGGGTTAGTGTGTGTGAGGAAAATGTCCCTTTTGGCAACTAGGTGAACAGGATGCACATTTCCCTTTCTAAACACTGATGATGTCAGCACCCTATAAGTACAGCAAGAGAAACGAAACCTCCCAGTAATGCGAATAGTGCGCCCCACTAATGCGTCCGTCTCAACTGTCATAACATAGTTAGGTAGGGGTTTGAATCCTGCAAATGGCAAGTGTGTGTGTTTGGCTGAGGGGGGTTAGTGTGTGTGAGAAAAATGTCCCTTTTGGCAACTAGGTGAACAGACTACAGGATGCACATTTCCCTTTCTAAACACTGATGATGTCAGCACCCTATAAGTACAGCAAGAGAAGGGAAACATCCCAGTAATGCGAATAGCGCACTCTGCTAATGCGTCCATCTCAACTGTCATAACATCATTAGGTAGAGATTGGAATCTTACAAATGGCAAGTGTGTGTGTTTGGCTGAGGGGGGTTAGTGTGTGTGAGGAAAATGTCCCTTTTGGCAACTAGGTGAACAGACTACAGGATGCACATTCCCCTTTCTAAACACCGATGATGTCAGCACTCTATAAGTATAGCAGGAGAAGGGAAACCTCCCCGTAATGCGAATAGCGCGCTCCGCTAATGTGTCCGTTTCAAGTGTCATAACATAGTTTGGTAGGGGTATGAACTCTGCAAATGGCAAGTGTGTGTGTTTGGCTGAGGGGGGTTAGTGTGTGTACAATTGTGTGTAAGGGAAATGCCCCTTTTGGCAACTAGGAGAACAGATTACAGGATGCACATTTCCCTTTCTAAACACTGATGATGTCAGCACCCTATAAGTACAGCATGAGAAGGGAAACCTCCTAGTAATGTGAATAGCACACTCTGCTAATGTGTCTGTCTCAAGTGTCATAACATAGCCCGATAGGGGTTTGAATCCTGCAAGTGTGTGTTTTTGGCTGAGGGGGGTTAGTGTGTGTGAGGGAAATGTCCCTTTTGGCAACTAGGTGAACAGACTACAGGATGCACATTTCCCTTTCTAAACACTGTTCAGCTGAAGGCCATGGCTCTGGCACAAGTTGTCTGTTTCTATGATGCCCCTTTGGAAGATGCTTGTGTCGGCTGGAGAGTCGATTATGGTGGCCAGTTCACAGTCATCTGCATATTTGGTCAGCCACAGTCCGTCCGTGTTGGCCTGTACCTCCAATAAATATATACCAAACAAGAGAGGTCCCAGGACTGAGCCTTGTGGGACACAACTCGTAACTGGTTTGGAATCTGGCATGGCTCCAGCAATTCTAACCATGTGAGTTCTGTCCTTGAGCCACTGTGCAATCCATATAGTGATATAGAGGCTTATATTTAAGCTGGTGAGCTTCTCTAGAATGCCCAAGTGGGGTATTGTTGTGAAGGCTTTTGCGAGGTCCAGGTAGGCTGTGTGAACCACCTTCCCCTCGTCAATGGCCTTGGTGACTGTTTCAAAGAAATCAACCAGGTTAAACCTGGTAGTGCTGTGTGCTCTCAGTAGCCCTGAACCAGGCATCTGTTACTGCACAGATATCGATGTTCTCCATGCCAAGGAGAGTTTTGGGTGCATGCATCTGGAGGTTTAGACTTCTGGCGTTGGGTAGCATTACTCTTAGTTTCTTATCCCTTGTGATACCTATGAAGGTGGGTTTGTCATTTGAGCCTTGCCTAACATAGGCACTATGGGGGTAGCAAGAGCCTTTGCCAATATCTGAAAGCCCAGGGGTGACAGGTGCAGGCCGTCCCTAGCGAAGCAGGTAGTTCAACAGAAGATGAATATGTGAAGGTGTAGTGCCTGTGATTAGTTAACAGTAGCATATATGACTGCTCACTTGGACACATGCCAGGTAAGTCATATGCACTGTGTCACAGGCAATGTACATGTGAACAGCAGAAACAGTGACATCCTGTCAAGTGGGACATGGACATACATATAGTAAGCTATGCAGATGGCACAAGGAGTCCACAGAAGCTCTATAACTATGCATTGCAGGTGTGATCAGTATTCCAGGGTAATTGCAAGCAAACATGCATACAAACAAAGCTACAGTAAACAGGGCTGCATGTAGTCCATTGTACAACAAACAAGCTGTACCACTTCCAGTAGGTAACACTGCAAATATGCAGGCACTATGCACATGTACATGGAAATACACGGGTCAGATGGCTAGGGTCCAGTCTCAGTGCACACAAGTGTACAGACCATGTACTGTCAGGATGTACAATAACTGGATGGAAACCCATGTGCTCATACCTGCAGTAATACACATGTCAAATAACAGACACTGAGCCTTCACTCAGTGGTTCCATACTTAGTAGGATGTATGCTACCTGGCCTGCCACCAGAGTATCCCTGACATATATGGGGACTCTCCCTCCTGTGACAGTTAGTTTTGTGTGTTGGGGCTGTCTAGCATGGTATGAGATGTGAGCATGCAGTGCTAGGGTGCTCCTGTGTGTCTTGTACCAGTCGTGTAGTACTGCACACATATCAACATCCTCAAACATCTGCATTGCAGAGTCCAGTGTGGGTAACATGCCACTTGCAATTCACATGTCCATCATTGCGTATTACTACATTCATTACCTTATCCCCTGTGCTACCTATGTATGTAGCCTTCTGTTGACATCATTACCACCAGCATGCCAACATGTGCAGATGATACACTATGGTACTTACCATGGGTGTAGACAACAGTACATGACAATCACACACTTACTGCATCAGGCATGCTGTGATATACCCACAATTAATTCAGCACACAGTACTGTTAACAACATGATACTATTACTACACATCTATGTGGTCACCCTGTGCATCAGCAACATGTTAACCTGTACCTGCACAGTTGTTACAGATTGCAGGAGGTGGCACAGTTTCATCATATGCACATGGTGTGAACTTGGTATGCCTGAGTCAGCCATCGATACCACCGATTGACATGTATGTGTATGTGTGTTGGTGAGGGACAGCAGTACAAGGTGGGGCAATGTTGATGCAGTGTGTGCGTGCATGCGGTAGCCCTAGGTGTTGTCACTTTGCATGTGTGTATGGATGCACACAGCTCCACCTCATGGCTGCCATATACTGGTGTTTGTGGACAGCCACAGACTGTACCTGCCAGGTCATACAGATCAGTGTCTCTGGCCACGGACACAGTACCTGTGCCTTGCAGGGGTGCTACGGACCGTATCCGGTACCAACCCAGACTGGGTGCTGTCATCAGAAGCAGGTGTTCGATGACTGGACACAGATCCCTGTCGGGCCTGGCCAGAGCCACGTGCACGTGGTCTCCTGGGGCAGTCTGATGACAGCACAGACCCAGCATTGCTGGGGCTGCTGCTGGCACTACAAGGGTGGCCGCGGCCCTGTTGTCATCTGCGATGACTGCCAGCTGCTGCTGTTGCTGGCATATGGCCACGTCGACGCCTCAACCACCCACCATCGCCCTGGCTCATGGACATGTAGTTCTGGAACCAGTCTAATATGTCCCCACAACGTCTGTCTATGACATCGGTGAAATCACGGATAGCAGCCGCAATGTCACGCATACTGTCAGTCATGGCTGTGCGACGTGCTATCAGCTCCCTCAGACCCTGTCTGGTGTATTGTTCCATACGTGACTGTGCCTGCATGACAGCCTGAAACATAGCTGAGGTTGTAAGACCTCTGTGAGCACGTCCGGCAGGGGCAGTACACCCCCGGATGCTCCCACGAGAACCCCTGGACATCTGTCTGTGTGGTACCATCTCTGGGCCATGCCCATGGCTGCTGTGTGAGGAGGCATGTGCCACAGATACCACATTACCCTGGTCAATGCCCACTGTATGCTGTTCATCACCTAGGGACATTGGTGAAAAAGGGTGTATTGGCAAGATAACTGTGCGCATTGATGGGGTCGACAGCTGTGTACTGTCAATCGGCTGACCAATGGCGGACCCTGGCATACCTTCCTGTGCCATTACACAGATGTCATCATTATCAGTACCCACGGCACCTGATTCAGGTTCCCTGCTACATGACACCAGAGCAGCACCAGAACCTGTGGGAAGGAAACAGGAAACACAGTTTACAATGTCTACACATTACCAGTGATGCACACATGCACACATGCACAGGTGCACACATGCATACATGCACACATGCACAGGTGCACACATGCACAGGTGCACACATGCACACATGCACACATGCACAGGTGCACACATGTACACATGCACACATGCACAGGTGCACACATGTACACATGCACATGCACACATGCACACGTGCACACGCGTGCACATGCACATGCATATGCACAGGTGCACACATGCACACATGCACACATGCACACATGCACACATGCACCCATGCACACATGCACAGGTGCACACATGCACACATGCACACATACACATGTGCACACATGCACAGCTGCACACATGCACACATGCACCCATGCACAGGTGCACACATGCACACATGCACAGGTGCACACATGCACACATGCACACGTGTACACATGCACAGGTGCACACATGCACACATTCACACAGTTTCACACAATTGTACAGTACTCAGTATGCATGATATCAGCACACAGACACAGACACACCTACATGCATACAAAGAGCACTACTAAGTGAGCCAAATAGTACTATTACTATCAAGACTATTACAGGAATTGTTAATACACACTCACCAGCATGGATAGGCTGCATTGCTGTTATACCAGAGGGACCTGCAGACATGAAGAAACTGATGTCAGTGGGCACAACTGTGCCATTGTTACTGAGTATGATACAGGTCAGTAGTACAACAGTCACCTTTCACAGGTCAGCTGCTAATATTGAGGATATCACACTTGCACATTAAATACTATGGTGACAGATACAAACCAAGGACACACCTCACACATGCATTAACTACCAGTGTATACAACAGTCAACTATACATATGGCATATTACCTGCATGTTCACTGTCTTGCTGCGTGGCTCCAGCCTCCATCATAATGCATGTCTGCTGCTGTTGTTGTTGCTGGTGGACTGGAGCCACTACACTCATGAGTAGTCCCTCCAGTCTGGTGAGTGGGGGATGTGTAGCCACCCCACCACCTGTGGCAACCTGTTGCCTGTGGATATCCGATGCACGCTGATGGACATGTCTGATTAAATCACTGCAGTGATGTCGTACCTGCTCATATGTCCTATTATGCGTGCCTATGTCGTTTACCCGACGGACAAGGTCTTTCCACAGTGCAGCCCTCTCCTGCTGATACTGGCTGGTGCGGGAAAAGAGTATTGCATAATCCCGCACCAGGCTCTGGTGAATCTCCTCATCTTCAGCTGTGGAGTAAGTGGGATTCCGCGGGTGGGCCATGTACCTGAGAAAGAAAATAACCTGATATCAGCAATATATGTCAGCAGAATTTGGCACACATACTACACATGCTACTTGACTGTTATGATACAACATATCTCACATATATAGCATCTGTCTGTCTATTGGTGGATACACATGTAAATGGCCAGGTATCAGTGCTCAGCCAGCAACTGTGCAACAGTACCTGGCACACTCCATACGACATACTACCAAACCACAGCAGTCAGAACACTGATTCAGGTCAAGAGCACCTCCTCACTCTGGGGGTTTGTATCTAGGTACTGTATGGCCTACATCATCAACTACTGTGAGCTGACCACACACTGATTGCCCTGGATGTACATATCCCACCTCCACCACCAGCACAAACGACTATAGTGAATAACATTACAGATGCAAACTTTACACTTTGTAACAGTGACATGGTATCCTTTCAGCCCACTGGGCCAGTGGCAGATATAACCCACAATGCTGACCCCTACACAATTGCTTTCTACAGACATCTCCGAGAATGCATGGATCATGCAATCCCATATATGACCAAGACACTCTCCACAAAGGTACAGCATCCTGTCTGGTGGACCCCAGCCATAGACAGATTGTATTACAGAAGATGGAAGCTACTGCAAGACAGAGCATAATTCCATAAAGGGAGGGCATGTCTGAGCAGCACTAGTAATGATCTATTTTCCATCATACAAACATCTATGGGCAACTTTGAGAGGGAAATCAAGAGGGACACTACAGATAACCAGAAGGCCTTCTTCAGTTATGTTAGCAACCTGGTCAGGATCCATCCTCTATGCCCATAGTTAGTACACAACAACAAATATTTCACTGACACCACAGATATTGACAACATTGTGGCAGACAGGTTCAGCGCAGGTGTCACCCCACCCTCTCCCCCAAAATAAGTCAGTTATCCCAGCTGACTGTAACCTCCCTGTCATCAGAGATGTCCAGGTGAGAGCCACCCTCAGGACAGCAGAATACACAACATGAATGGGACCTGATGGTATCCCCATTTGCATGCTACATAAACTCTGACAGGAGCTAAACACACATATAGAAGTGCTATGTAACACTAGCCTGACTACAGGATATGTACCTGTACATTGGCGCACAGCAGCAGTGGTTCCACTCCACGAAGGAGGCACCTCAACATACCAGTACAATACAACACAATACATTACATTACAATACAATACTATACAATATGCTATTGCCCCTGGGAATACAGCAGCATACTGTTCTGCTACCCTGACCATTGTGACACATGCGGTGTGATGGTACCTGCTGCTGTCACACAGTTACACAGGGAGACTCATATGGCATATTACCTATCTGACTAACATTCAGCAGGGGTATGTGTGACATGTACTCATGGGGAGTCTTGCTTCTTAACACTGTGTGGTTTATTGCAGGGTATGTCTTATCTGTGGGTAGGAACTTTTACCTCCACATGTGCACTCTATTGCAGTGGCACGGACGACACACAGCAGTCATTTAGGTTGTGCATGGTGTGAGGTGTTACTATGGTTGTTGGACATCTGTCATGGGTGTGACTTACATATGTAAATCTGGGAGTGGTAACCTCTATGTGGGTAGTATATGTGTACTCTGTGGTGTTGTCAGTCACTGTGCATTGGTAATGTGTTTGAGTGCATTGTCACAGTGTTGTACATGTCACTGTGTCCTTCTCCATATCTGTAGCTGTCATGTGAGGTCCATACCATGGCATCCATTATGTGGTGTGGAGGGGTACACCGACCTACATGTCCATAGCTGACACACCATGTTCGCTGACACATACCATGTGCAGGTATTCCAGGGATAATGTGCCACTGTGAATATCATTGGGGCCACTATTGTACACATTTATGACGCTGTTCACCCCTGACACATGCAGTGGTGGGCAGCCAATCACATATCTGGTGGTTACTGGTGTAGGTGATTTGAAATGTGGTATGGTACTCCGGTTTTGACAATGGTGTTCACTCCATGCGTTTGTCACCAGGCACCTGTTGCAATACATCTGTACACATGTGCCTCACTCAGAATTTATATACATCTCTCTCTCTCTCTCTCTCTCTATATATATATATATATATATATATATATATATATATATATATATATATATATATATATATATCTATATGTATATATATATATATATATATATATATATATATATATATATATATATATATATGTCTGTATACATATACACATATATATATTGATGTACATATATTGCTATAGATGTGGAGGGGGGACACAGAGGGGTTGAGAGTGACAGAGGGGGTGGGACAGGGTGTGTTGAAGGTCGTCATATACAGTCATACCTGTAGATAGTCAGATCAGTCTGTCTATGTATATGTATCTACATATATCTATATCTGTATGTGTGCATTACATATATATGTTTGTACAATATTCTATCTACATCTGTCTATGTATTCCTACATCTCTCTCTCTATGTATTTATACATATAATGCATATCATATATATATATATATATATATATATATATATATATATATATATATATATATACACATACATATGTTGACATTCATACGTATCCATATGATAGACAGGTATATCAACATGTTTGTCTACCATACTGTATACACACACTAACATACTGCTAAACATACATAACTGTGAAACCTACTTTGTACATGGCACTACAACCTACAATCAACCAACATTGATATGTGCACATAGATGCTCTCACATATAAATGTATGTACAGCCTTCACTGATAGTTGCTGTATGTCCCCTGCCCTTTACACATCTTCATATACATATGGATACAGACCAATGACACATATGGAGGGTTCACAGTATGTAGACCTTTATAGTATTACTTTACATTACCTGTGTTTGTCACAGCTGCTTGTGTTGCCATCTGGTTCTCTGTCCTGCTGCTCCACTTCCCAGTTGTCAGCTTTCAGGTGGCTGTTGCTGAACAATTTGTTTGTGTCTGCTTAATTGCAATTTTCTCTGTCTCTGTCTCTGTCTCTCTCTCTCTCTCTCTCTCTCTGTCTGTCTGTCTCTCACGTCCTTCTCAGGGTGCAATGAAAGTATTTCATGTGTGGACTGGGAGTACAGCATACTTTTGTAGGTATCTGCATATGCCCATGTGATGGCCTCTGCACCAATTGTTAGCCAGCATTTGCTAATTGCATGCAGCCAGTTGTGTACTGATTGCAGTTCTCACTGTGATTTCAGAACAGTGCTATAAAAAGGTATGTGAGATAGGCATAGCCCTTTCAGATTTTAAGGGCAGGGACCATGCTAATATGCTGTGGACAATGTTCTGTGAGTGTAAAGGTTGGTATCTCTCTCATATTTCCAGGTGTGTTGTAGATTAACATTCCTCCATTCATTTCTCCAGTTTCCTGTACTAACTGTGTATGTACACTGACACCTACAACTACTACTACTGTTAATGTGTGTGTGTGTGCTTTCCTTTCACTTTTGCTTGCACTTTGTTGCTAAGGCTTCAATATTTGCCCTTTACAGTCACTACTTGTATGCCTGCTAGGTGTCCTGACTGTAGTGTGCTGCTGTAGCTTTCCTATTTTCCATGTACATTCACACCTTGGAATGCTTGCTATATCTGCTAGGGTGTTACAGCATGCAGTGTGGTCTGGCCATGGTGTGGGCCGTGACATCTATTAGGGTATTTGAGTATGCTGCTGAGCAGGCCCCAGAGACTTTCAGGTTCATCTGTTATCTGCCTCATGGAATGGTACATATCAGTGGGGTACACCCATTAAAATGTCTGGTATGCTGCAGTTGTGACTGTGGGTTAGCATGAGCATATGTATTACTACACTTTTTCTGCCATGCAAGTGGTGAATACTTTCAGGACTCCATAGTTGCCATTGCATGTGTTACACCTTTCTGCCTACTGTTTGTACATTTCACATGGAGTCTGTGGGGAATCCCTGTAAGTCATTCACTGTTGCTATGTCTAGGCTCTTAACTATTCAAATATGGTGGTGTCAGACCCGTCATGTGTACAGATATTTGCAGGTTGTCCACATTTCTGCCTCATATTTTGGTCAATATCTCATGCACACCTTTTTCTGGCAAATCACTCTGGGCTCAAGTCAGAATATGGTGACAAACATTCAAGTTTCAGACTTCATACCCTTCCAAACATTCCACAAAATGCAGACCCTGTTACTCTCTGAACTGTCTGCGTTTGTTGTAACATTATTTGTAATGTGTCCCTGGTTTTGGGCCTTTGCTCCACATATTTTATTACTTGGTCCAGATGTGTTCCTGTAAGAGGTTGTGGGGTATGGGCAGTGATTATCCTGCTGTGAGTATGTGTGTGGCTTGCAAGGTGCTATAGTGACATTATTACCTACTAGCTACCAACTAGCATGGCTGTTTCTGTTCACACACTACTATTATGGAAATCCACTAGTTTTGATAGTAATTGTAAATGGCATGCTTTGTGTACTACACATCTATATTCCCTTTACATTCATTCCTACCATTACATGATATATTTATTTTAGCACAATGTTCTTGTGTAAGAGTCATGGCTTAGTGGTAAGTCATGCAGACTACTGTTTCCAAGGTCCTGGGTTTGGGACAGCCAGTGGGATTTTATTTTGCTTCTGAACTGACTACAAGACCTGTCAATCAAAGTGACTAAGGCACTTTTAAGCAGTTGTAACCAGGTTAGCACTGGTTTGTGCAGAGCTCACGCATGCGCACTGGCGTTTAGCTCCACGCACACAAGCGAACACTCGCTTACAACCGCTTAAACATGCTTACTCTTGCGCACACCCACGCTATTTTCTTTGAAAGAAAAGAAAATGGGGAGACAGGAGAGTGGTGAAAAAGGGGTAACAAAGAGGGTAAGACAGTAGGGAAACAAGCTTGGGATGTGCAGGAGGGATGTAGGTAAGGCCCATAGCTGCCCATTTCTTCATCAGCAACAGCTGTGCATATGTATGTAATTTGGTGTGACATTTGAAACCTTCCACCCCTGAGAGAGGTGTCAGGACAACAATAATACTTGTTGTACAGCCAATTGTAATTGATAGGTTCCATGTCCAGCAGACATGTGTGCGGAATGGGCAGCTATGTATGGGGCGTAATTTTTTTGTGGGTACAGAGTGCCCTTTTTTTTTTTTCCAGGAGAGAGTGGTATGTCAGGTGAAGGAAGTCGGTACAGCTGGGGAGGTAGGTTGGGTAGGTAAACAGACAAGACAAATAAGACGCATACAGGGGCGGTGTATGACACGTGTGGGGGGGGTTACACAATTGACGGGGACGGAGGTTTGGATATTCAGAGCCCATGAGCCCAAAGATGGCAACAGTGCAACTGATATCCCCACCCATAGGCAGTTGCCACTGTTCCTTCACTGCCCAGGACGGGGCTGTGCTGGGGGCTGTGTAGGCACGGCAACAGGCATGCCCGTTAGTTGCGCCACCCATGCCTCGAGCTGGCATAGGGGCTCAAGAACAGAGTCCCGAATTTCCCTACGCACCACAGTCCGGACGCTACGGAGGGTGAATGGTGGTTCTCCTCTGGCCACACTTGCAGAGGGGGGGTGAGCCCCATCCCCTGCACCGCTTCCACCCGCTGGTGGCACAGGGCCACCGGAGGAGGGTCCGGACTCGGCACTAGTGCCAGGTGCACTCACCAGCTGAGGTGGGAGAGGTGGGTCCGCTGGAACCCGCCTTCCCTGTCATCCTATGTTTTGCATTATGTCATGACAGTTTGGGTTAGTGACATATAATTCCATTCACAATTAGTTGTAACAGCATGCATTAGTATTCCCATTAACCAAACACCCAGATATTCACACCATTGAACAGCGTGCATAACACATGCATAATTTGAACAGAAATACACAGTCCAACAACATGCAGGGTTAATTGATGGCAACAGGCCAACAGGTGTGGATGTATGAACAGGGCAGATGCATCAACAGACTTGCAAATATATATGACCCAATAGGACAAACATCCAGGGGTGTTAATTGTGATTGCACATACCATTTTCACGTGGAATGGGTTATATGTGGTTATAGGGTGGGGTAAAGAAAGTAATATTAACACCTTCGAATAACAATACATATGCTGTACATTTCTAATAGCAACAGTTATATACACACTACTGTTCTAACTACAGTTTCCTATATGATAACTATTTCAACTTGGTGATAGGACTGTTAATGCAACATCAATATACATTTTATGGTTCTTCATACACATTCATATCTAGCTTTGTTCAGCTACATCATCCTGCTACATTTGCTTTATATAGCTGTAGACAAGTGTGGATGTTTGGTATATCAGACAATCATCCTATCTGCATATTGCAGACTGAGAGCAACATATCCAGATTTTGGGATACACATTCCAGATGCAGCAACACTTTGAACAGATTTCGCTGTTTGGTTTTGAATCTCACATGCATTTCATTCTGTCTTGACTGTAGTATACGTTATTCAGGGGTTATTACTACTGTATTGCTGGATTCATGACACTTTCTCACACTCTCTCACTTGCTTTCATTTTACTATTCAGGATGGTACTTACTTCTAGGCTTTATTGACATGTTTTACCTGTAGTTATTACAATCCTTTCCAGCAGTCTCACTTCTGTCATGTTTCAGTATTTCCACAGGGATATATTTCACACATGTGATTTCATCATCTTCTGCAGCTATACTTTTCAGCCTGCTGCAGGTTGTGTACTATTTTCTTACAGGTAGGGCATTTTTATTTCAGAATATATGTCAGACAGTTTAATTTTTTGGTTTAACTTACAGGCTGAAACACACTTTTGTAATCAAGCAATACTTGCATACACTTTCACACTGTTACTTGCAGATTTTATTCCTTACTGACTACACTGCACTCTTTTGCTGACTGTCATACTTTTATATTTCTTTACAGTTACTGGTAGTGGATTACTGACCTGCCTGGTGGTGCAACTGCACCAGCCTATTGCCATAGGCTCTGCGGTTCACAGAATGGACACCTGCAGCTGTAATATAAATTAAGTAATATTGGAATACACATCTCCATAATATCAGCTATTTTAATTTCTTACATACATAATTAAATGTTACTTACTCAGTAGTGGGGCGTTGGGTGTTTGTCGGGCCTCCTGGATCCAAAGGTTCAGTTGGTCCTGCTTGCGTCTCTTCAGGTCCGCATGGTGGTGACGGACCTGCTCACCAGTCCTTGGAATCCCTGTGGCACTGGTGAGATCATGAGCCAACAGGTCCCACGCCTTGGCCCTGTATGCTCCCCAGAGGACCTGGCCCTGCATGAGTTGGGCCTCATGATTATGGACTAGGAGCCAGACCATGTACCTGGACTCCTCAACACCCCACCTCTGTGCTCGAAAGCAACTACCCTCTCTTACTCCTGTCATTCTGCCTGCAGGTCAGTTCTACAATTGTTTATGCTGTGTATTCCCGCCTATGGGGCTTATATAGTCCGTTTTTCCCACACATATCTGTGATTGGCCATTTTGGAATTGTATCAACTTCAATAAACCTGCATTGTCATGCTCCAGTTTGTATTCATTCCTATATATTAGCTATTATTGGATTGCTAGATACTGCTGTCATGGCTTAGTGGTTCTGTACTTTGACTATGGTGTATAGTATCCTGGGTTCGAACCTGGCCACTGCTTTTTTTTTTTTTCATGACTGTCTAGACATGATGAGGAAAGGCAAACCTGTCTCCCAAAGGTGACTCCAAAAAACGAAAAAAACAGATTCACAATGTAGAAAATAGGAGTCGAACCACCACGAAATAAAATCCAAGTCTTTATTTTAAAAGGAAATGAGTGCTTTCGCGTGCATCCAAAAGGCACGCTTCTTCAGATTAATCATAAAGAATCTCTGACATCTTTTTATACAGGTTAAATTAATTTAAAATCAATCAAGCATTTAAATAAGCAATTAAATGATTCAACAATTAACTAATTCATTATGTGAAGCTAACTCCTTCAGTTACATGGGCATCACATAAACTTTGTTCAATAGATAGAAAAACTTTTTCATATATATATATATATATATATATATATATATATATATATATATATATATATGTACGTAGTATAATAACATTTAAGCTAAAGAAAATATGTCCCTATACTATAACCAATGTACAACATTAGAAACAATGTTATACCAAAAATATAACATTAAAAAACAATGTTATACCAGAAAATATGTATAACACTAAATTAAAACAACTTTAAAACATACAAATTAATCATGTCTTACTATTATAGTTTTCATTACTTACAGATCAACAACTCTCTAAATATTTAATATGCATAAAAACATCTCATGTTAGTTAAATAAGAACCTGAATCAATATGTCAGCTTTGCCTCATCGAATGTAACATCTTACTATAACATGTTGATAGAGGCATAGGGTAAATATAATTAATGTATAAATATGTAAAATTGTATATAAGTATGTAATCTGAAGAAGTGTGCCTTTTGGATGCACGCGAAAGCGCTCATTTCCTTTTAAAATAAAGACTTGGATTTTATTTCGTGGTGGTTCGACTCCTATTTTCTACATTGTGAAACTGTCTAGACATGCTGATGGGTGTGTCTGTGTAAAGGCAGTTTTGATACGGCTTGCTCAACGTTGCCCATTGGTTAGCTTGTTTGCGCGGTGTGCAGCTCCGCGCAAATGGGATATGCTGCTTTAAGCCTCATTTGGGTATCGGCACACATATTACGCTAAGCTCAGTTAGGGGCACATAGATTTAGCGTGTTAGACCACTGCTCAGCTACTGTCACTCATTTTGCACCAGTTAAACCACTGCTCATCTACGGGCAGATGCACTCACTCTGTTAAACTGTAGCTCAGCTATGAGCACATCTGGCATTTTTTATTCTTTTGTTACCTCACATTTCTTCAATATAAATGGGCTATTTCAGTACATTTTACATAAATTGTGGTTTTATGTGTACATATTTGTCAGGGACTTGTTTCCTGCTTATTTTGCAAAAAAAAAAAATGGTGTTGTGAGAGCTCGAACCATGACTGCCTGCTCTTCAGCCAACATCTCTACCGCTATGCTATTGCTTCCTGGCTTATTTTGCATATTTAGTTCTTATATGCTTTCCCACTGACTGCTAACTGTAGCTGCGCTATGGGCACGCCCGCGCAAACGAGCGCACTCACGGTTAAACATCTTTCCAATTTAAAAAAAATATATAACATGTTCATTTATATATTTTATGTTCATAGTCTGTGGGGGCATGTGTTGTGTTGTGTTTATTCACATTTCCGTGGACTCTGTTGTGGGTGTTTACTTTGGGCACTTTTACACTTCTGGGGGCGTGTCCGCTTGCAGGGCTCGGCCTACAGACACACCCCCTACTGTCTTACACGGACCGTGTTAGACTTAGGTGAGATTCAGCATGCTCTCATGAATATACAAAGCATGCTGACATCACTCCGTTTAACTGCAGCCTCCGTGTAAGAGTTATAACTCTTACACGGAGGCTTCGTGAATCCTTGCCATAGTCTTTGCTGTTTTTTTTTTACTGGAGTGGCCAGTGTGTGTGTATTTCCAGGATAATGGAATGTTGCTACTATTTTGAACATTAATAAATGTATTTTAATAGTGAAACATCTGCAGTGTAAAATAATTGACATATTTCTGGCATCATTTCATCAGTCATTTGTGTTTATTTGATTATGTTTTATTTGTTCTTTCATTTTAAGTTATTTGCCACTTTAATTAAAGGTCTGATGTTTGCTTTGATTCACTTATTTAGTATATTCCTTTTTAAGAAGGATGTTTGCTTCTTCATGAAATGTATTAGTTTATAGACTTTTAATTTCTTCATACTTACATTTAAAAATAAAACTGTTCATAGTAATATTTAAAATATCTTTGATATTCCGTCTTGATTTTTATGTTTGAATATTTGTTGATTCGATTTATTGATTAGATAATATCTGTCAGCCTGGGTAACCCCTTTGGTATCGTTATATGGTGTAGTTTTATTTTCTAAGGTTATTTTAGCTTTATGATTTAATATAAATTGATGCATTTATAACAAGATTTCACTATATCTAAGATTTCTTTTCCTTTCTACATCTTTAATTTAGTGTAATTTAAATCTTCCACAATTCCAATTGCCTCTTTATCCTATTCTTTTACTTTTTATGGCACACGTTATTAATTTCCCCTTATAAACAACATTTCATAGAATTCCCAAAACAACTGTTACACTTCTGTTTTCATTGTTATGTGCATGACATAGTCCTCTATCTCATTATCAAATCATTTCTTCAAATCTTTGTGTTTTGTTATACAAGCTAGTATTTTTATTACAAGAACTCTGTAGAGCATGCACTGCCATGATTACACTTCAATAACAGATAACATCCTGATTCAGCACTATATAAATGCAAGACCCTATCTTAACAACACTTGAAAGAGTGTTTAACAATTGTTCTGCATTCCAGTGCTGGCCAGTAAACAGCTGCAACAGAATGTGAAACAGCTAAGAGCTATGTTTCACCTCCATTTCTGCCTGCTGTCTGTTACACTTGTTAAGTTACACACTACCTTGAGAATGAAGACAAATACAGTTCTTTCTCTCTTTCAGTGGTATTTATTAACTACAGTACACACGTGTAGGAGCCTCATGGAAAAGCACCAGGGAGACTCCCAGAACAAAGGAATGCACAAGCTTATATACCTTATATACTGTTAATATTGCTGATGGTACAAAAATATAAAATGAACCAATTAGATCGTTATACAAGACAATTAACCAATCAATGGTTTACCCGCAAGCATACAGCAGTTCACATCATTATATCTCTGGGCAGAGAAAGAAAATCGGATACACTTCCATATAAGGCACATTTCCTGCTTTCAAGCAGACTCTTGTTTTTCAGTAATTTTCCACTACTCACAGTTCATTCAAAGTTCATAGTACACAGTACATCT
Source organism: Protopterus annectens (assembly GCF_019279795.1). Lineage (NCBI taxonomy): Eukaryota > Metazoa > Chordata > Ceratodontiformes > Protopteridae > Protopterus > Protopterus annectens. The sequence goes on along the minus strand of NC_056728.1, from coordinate 698,005,670 downwards.
TAATACATGCAGACTGTCACATACTCAATTTCTTCAAACACATGCTTTGGCTGTTCATATTCTACAATCCCCCATTTGATGCTGTGTAAGCATCACCATTCAACCTATCATACATTTGCCCCAAATCTAACATTACCATGTTACTGGTCTTTTCATCATTGGTAAACTTTGTTATTTCATCATCGTCTAGGTTCATAGTTGCAGGCATATAAAACGTAGGCACCTTTTTTACAGTTTTTGAAGACATTAATTTCAAGATCAGTGCTTTGATTAAAATAAGACAAGGAAAGTAACAGTTGCTAATACTGCAATTAATAAAATCAAATTTAACAGTCCACCTCCCCAACCTGAGAACAGGTTGGTTAAACATGCCCCTGTTGAGCTATCAGCTTCTTTGGCCTCCGAGAGTTCGGAAACTCTTTGAATCAGTTTAAGATGGTTTTCAATTTCATGCTGACTATCAGGAATAAACGTACAGCACTCCTCCTAGATTAAAGCACAAGTTCCCCCTTTCACCGTTAGGGTGAAATCGAGAGCCATAAGATTTTGGAGGACTACAGCTCTCATAGCAGTCAGTTCATCAGTAACTAGTTCTAAGCCAGAAAATGTAGCGTTGCTTAATATTTCAAGCAATTTAGACAGCTTTCTTAGTTCCCAAATTGATTTCACTGCCCCGTATGCCAGGATTATGCCAGCCCACGATATGACATCATCACCCAAGTCCATATGGGATAGTCCTTTGGTGCCAGTATGAGCTACATCATGATGATAGATCCATGAAGCATCAACTTTACCTACCGGATTGGTAGGCTTTTTGACCTCTCGTACGTTCCGAATTTTTCCTTGAGGTAAAGCAGATACATGTTGAATAGCTCGGACTAGGTAGCCCAGGAAACAGCTGCCAGACCAGTTTCCTGGCAGCCATTTATAGGCTTGTCTACCACACACAAAATAACAGTTTTCTACCTTAGTGGTGATATTACTATGTACATAACCTTGTTCAGAATGAAATACCTTTTTATCAATCACTATCAACTGTTGGTATAAAACAAAATCGTTCCTTACCTCTTCATATGTTTTATACATCAGTTTACAAAATGAATTGTAAGTTGTATTACAGTAGGAGGAGTGATTATTACACTTATAAGGAATTGTTACATTACAAAAACTCCATCCTACCTTAACTTTACCAAATTTCTGAAAACACACAGTTCCATTTCGACAGTCAAACAAATGTAATGCTATCTTGTCCTTTGAAGTAACTTTTGATGTATCATAAATCAGATTCATCCAGGTTTCATTAGCCCCTAAAGGGACTGTATTTTGCATCAATCCCCCATGAACAGTAGGAATAGCAGTGCAGATCCAGCAGTCTGAGACATTGAGGGATGACACATAAGCATATTTAATAGCTTGGTAGGTGTTGAAAGGTGGATGCCATGTAGCTCATTTGGCATGTAGTGTAGTTGGAGCAGGAAATAAAAATGGCCAGAATGAAAATAACAGAACAACAAGAATAACCACCAAAATAGCTGTCCAGTACTTTTGTGGAAATGGTGGTTGAGTTTGCATAGTACCAGGAGTTTGGGGTTTTCTGAAAGGGTAGATATTAGGCATTGTCAGACACTGGAACAATGTGGCTTTGAGTGCGAGTAGCAATAGGTGGAGAATCTGGAGTTGAAAAAGGTAAAGGCTGTTGACCTTCGGATGGCATGACCTTTTTGACTTGTGATATGTGAATCCAAGTGGACGAACCTTGCAGTCGCACACTGATGATGTCGTCAGTAGAACCAGGAAGGGCCCCTTCCAACATGGTTGAAGCGCTGTTTTTCGAGAGAAAGACCTGACGTACATCCAATCCCCTGGTTGTAATGCAGAAGACAGGAAAGGATCAGGGATGTTTTGAGCCATTGCTACCTGGCAGTGATGAAACTGTAAAAAAGAGAAAAGAGAAGTGCAATATACAAGAATATCATTATCAAATACATCATACTCAGAGAAAGGCGGTGGTGGTGTCATGGGCATGCACATAGGGCGGCCCATGAGGATTTCATGAGGAGAAAGTCCCTTAGTAGGATGCACTTGTGCTCTCATAGAGAGTAGGGCTAGAGGTAAGGGCTGTACCCAAGTGAGGCCCATTTCCGTAGTAATTTTAGCCAGTCTAGATTTTAGTGTCTGATTCATACGTTCAGTAATACCTGATGCCTATGGTCTATATGGACAATGAAATTTTAAGGTGATGCCTAACATTTTACACAATGAATCAATCAACTGAGCAGTAAAATGTGTTCCATGGTCCGAATATATTTGACAGGGAACACCATAACGAGCTATCAATTCATAACAACGTTTCTTAGCAACTGAAATAGCATCATTCTTAACACATGGGTAGGCTTTTAACCACCCAGAGAAAACATCAACAATAGTTAAAACATATTTGAAATGAGTACAAGGTGGCAGTTCAATAAAATCCCATTGCAAAGCACAGAATGGTCCCAATGGTTTTGGCAGTGGTTGTGTGGGAGCCATAGTGCCTTTTGAAATGTTATACTGTAAACAAATGGAGCACATGCTCAAAAAAATGCTGCACAGAAGCAGAAAGTCCTGGGGCAAAGCAATTCTTTTGGATTTGTTTTATTAACGCTTGTACCCCTACATGGGCTGACAAATCATATGCTTTAATAAGAGAATTTAACATGGACATTGGGCCAACCAATCTGCCATCGGGATGTTGCCAAATGAGATCAGAGCATTTAAAACAACCTTGAGCCAGCCATGTTTTTCTTTATGATTTTGGTACTTCATCCTGTAAAGCTTTTAACACTGTGGTATCAAAAGTAACCATTTGTTGCAGAGGCTGCAGAAAATGTCCCTGAACAGTTTGTGAGACAGCAGCCTGTTTAGCAGCCCAGTCAGCTAAATTATTGCCCTTAGTTTCAAAGGAGTCATTGGATTGACAGGCTGCACATTTAACAACAGCAAGTTCAGAAGGTAACAATAAATCTTGTAGCAAGGTATTGATATATAAATGTTTTTTAACAGGTGCCCTGGAAGATGTTAAAAACCCTCTTTCCTTCCACAATATACCAAAATCATGAACAACACCATGGGCATAACGGGAGTCAGTATATATAGTAACAGACTTGTCCTTAGCTATTTTGCATGCATTCAATAATGCCACTAGTTCCGCAGCCTGTGCAGAGGTGCCTGGGGGTAATGGTGCTGATTTTAAAACTTCAGTCGGAGTACAAACTGACCAAGCAGCTTGGAATTCACCAGAGTTTGTTCGTAAGCAGGATCCATCAACAAAAAGAACTAAATCAGGATTTTGCAAAGGAGTGTCATACAAATGTAACCTAGGAGAAAGAACAGAGTTAACTACAAGCACACAATCATGTGGTTCGCCCTTATCTGAAATTGGTATTAAAGAGGCAGGGTTCAGTGGTGGGCAGCGTATGACTTGCAGGGCAGGATTATTTATTAAGTTTAATTCATACTTGGTGAGGTGTGCGTTTGAAAGATACTGTGTTTTTGTTTTTAAAAGTAACGCTTGAACTGCATGTGGAACTGCTAGTATAGTATCATGCCCCAGGGCTAGTGGGGCTGCCATATCAACCAAGACAGCGGCAGCTGCCACAGCCCATAAACAGGCTGGGTAACCAGAGGCAACAGGATCCAGCTGACTGCTGTAGTAAGCAATAGGCCGGTAGCCTCCAGTGTGTTGCTGGGCTAAGAGACCCAAGGCAGTCTTGTTTCACTCACAGCAAAAGAAAACAAAAGGTTTGGAATAATCTGGCATCCCTAAGGCAGGAGGATTTACCAAGGCTGTTTTGATAGCCTGAAATGCCTCTTTATGCTTTGACATCCAGGGTAAAGGTTCCGTAACATCCTTTTTTAGGAGTTGTAACAGGAGGGCCAAAATCTTAAAAAAATTAGGCACCCACTGTCTGCAGTATCCTGCTAGGCCAAGGAATTCTCAAAGCTGCCTCTGGGTTACAGGGCATGGGGCACTTTGAATAGAAGTTATGCGATTTGGGAGTATTTGACGGGAACCCATTGCAATTATATGTCCCAAATACTGCACCTTTTCCTGACAGAATTGTAATTTTGATCTATTTACTTTAAACCCTCGTGTAGCTAAAAAGTTTAACACTAAAAGGGAATCCTCCATACATGATTTACTGTCTGGTGAAGCTATAAGAATATTGTCCACATATTGGACAAGAACTGAACGTGATGGTAGTTGCAGATCCTGTAGCTGTCTATGCATCTCTCTAGAAAATAAGGTTGGGGACTCTACGTATCCCTGGGGCAATCAAGTCCAAGTATACTGCTGACCTTTATAAATAAATGCAAACAAATACTGACTATCAGGATGTACTGGAATTGAGAAAAAGGCTGATGAAATATCTATGACTGTAAAACATTGTGCAGTAGGTGGGATACAGCTCAGAATAGTAGCTGGGTTCGGTACAATTGGGAAAACAGGCAAAACAGCTTTGTTGACTTCAGGCAAGTCCTGCACAAATCTGTAAGCTTGTTTGCCAGGTTTTTTTACTGGTAATATTGGGGTATTACATGGGCTTGTGGTGGGTACTATGATCCCTTGCTGTTCCAATGCAGAAATGACAGGGGCAATACCAGATATAGCCTCAGCTGACAAAGAGTACTGTGGCACTCGCAACAACTTTGCTCTTGGTTTTAGAGTTATTTTTACAGGAGTAGCTGAAGTCAAATATCCCACATCATTGTCATGAGTAGTCCACAGGTGAGAGGGTAGGGAATGTAAACACCTGTTTCTATCAAGATCTGACTGGGTACACATTGTCTGTAAAGTGATAGTTTCATCTAAGGCTGCTAGGGCACTATGCTGTTGATCTGAAAGTACTTGGAGATAAACTCCATCAGCTGTGCAAAAAATGGTGGCCCCCATTTTGCAAAGCAAGTCTCTCCCTAATAGATTTAAAGGTGCTGAGGGTCCTACTAAAAATGCATGGTTATCTTGTAGAGGTCCCAAAGTTACTGGGACTGGAACAGTTTTGGAATACTCAATAGGTATACCAGAGACAACCACTCCTCTAGTTATTTTGTCGGAGAGGGGAACATTCATTGCTACTTTGCCAGCTAGCATAGATTTAGTTGCTCCGGTATCAATCAAAAACGGATATGGTTTATTTTTAACTAGTAACATAACATGTGGTCCATCCTGATACACAGGAATAAAAGGGCACAACTGCTGCTGTTTCTGTTCAGGGAACCTTCATTGTGGTTGTTGTCGATTGGACGGAGTCCAATTAGAATTCCACTGATGTGACGTATCAGTGGGTGGGGCAGGTTGTTTAGCTAAATACGGACATTTATTTTTCCAATGGCCTGTTTGGCCACAGTTGAAACACTCTGTCTGATTACTAAAATTCTGGGGTGGGACCGACTGTGTTTCCTGCCAGTTTTGTCTATTTTGATTTCCTGCCCCTTGGCATCCACCCCTTCCTCTTCCTCGTCCTCGTCCTCTACCTCGCTGACCAGGTGGCTGGCCAAAAGTGTCACACATCTGAATTTGTGCTTTTACTAGCTTTTCCTGAAAGTCCTTCTTTTCTTTAGCTAAGTGGTCAGATAGGTATTGTACCTGCTGGACTAACTCATGTAATCCTAAACTAGGCCAGTTTAAGCACACTTCCTTTAACTTATCCCTCACCTGGGGGTGTAACCCATCTACGAAAGCAGCCGACAATCCACTCTATGCCGGTCCTTTGGTGGGCTCTGGGTACCCAGAATAATCCTCAAAGGCTTCAGTGAGCCGATTTAAATATTTGTCTACAGGCTCATCTTTCTGTATGACTGATTTAATTTTTGACCATTTAGGAGTAGGTGGGACTATTACGGTGATAGCATCGATGATACATTGCCTGACCGCCTCAAACCCATTCTCCCCTTGTGTATTGTGCTTCGGTATTGGGGTAGGAACATTAGCATGATCCCAGATTCGTTTTATTAAATCAGCTGGGACGGCTTATTGAAGGACTGCTGTAACCTCTTTTATGGTAGGATATTGCAGACAAATATGTCCTGCCAGTACACGCTGGAACTTTGCTGGGTTTGTACGGATGGGTGGGAGTGACTTAGTAATAGCCTGAAAGTCAACTGCTGACTATGCCCTTGGTACTACTACAGTTACAGGTTCTTGCGCGTTCCTGGCATGAGCTGGGTTAGAAACTTCTCTCAAGGGAAACATTCCACCATCCTCTGATGACTCAGAATCTGAATCAGGGTTAAACTTATCAGGGCCAAAATAGCCATCATCCTCATCTATTATGGCAGGTAACTGGCCAAAATGTTTCCTCTGATGTAAATGTGGCCTCCCTTTTTTCATGTACTGGGGCCTGGATCTGAAATACATTTGAGCCTTTGACTCCTTTTTATCCTGACTACGAGTTGCTATTTTTTTTTTGCTTACCCTTTTCCTCAGTGCCCAGCTCACCATACTGTCCACCCTCTGCCTGGTCTCCCTCAATACTAGCTTGTCCACTTCTTTGCTGATTTGCACTCCCAGTTGTGGAGTCTACAACTTCTGCCTGAACTGGCAGAGTCCCCGGTGGGGGCTGATACTGTGTTGGAGCAGTAGGGGTTGGGGGGAAACCAAGGATTATCATCTTCAGATGACTTAAGTATCTGTAGTTCACTTAATCCCTTTACCGGATATAACCCTTTAATGGGCGGTTCCTTTAGTCACATACCATTTGCTACATTTAAATTATTCACAGTATGTTGTAGTTCTTTTAATTGCTCTTTTAATTTTTTTTATTATCTTTGAGACTACTAATTACCGAATTCTTTTCCCTTTCCTTTGCCTGTGACATCCAGTCATTGAAGGCTGCCCAACATAACCCTGGTATTTTTCTTCCTTTTTTTTTTCAATTTTCCCTGCAAATTTGTCAGAATATTTTTTATTAAAACTACCATTTTCTGGGAAGGCAAGATCACCATAATTTTTAGTAAGGGCGTTCCACTGATTTAAAAACATGCAACTGTCCCGGGACACATGAAAAAACATATAACCAGCTGGTGTACCTCTTACTGGCTCTTTTATTGTTCCCACACTTGCTCCCATTGTCATGCAGAAAGCTATACTGTATTTTACAGGTTTAGCTAAGACGTTGTGTAAATGTCGTTTTTTCCACTCTCGTATCTCCTTTTACTCTTATGTCACCAGTGTTTCGTTTTAACCCACACTCATACTGCACAATCAATAGCAGAAAAGAAATGCATGCCACTTACCTTAAAACGACTGAATGAGAGAAATAATGTCATTTCTGCATAGTTAAAAATAACAAATCTTTAAGGCAGACAGATGCAAAAAAATTAAAGAAACACCACAGAAACAGAAAAATCTGTTGTGGGCCCTTTTATTAGCAGTATTTCATTCAATTCCTGACTGCTGCAGCTTGTTCTCAATTCAGATCCGAATCATGGCACCAATTGTTAAGTTACACACTACCTTGAGAATGAAGACAAATATAGTTCTTTCTCTCTTTCAGTGGTATTTATTAACTACAGTACACACGTGTGGGAGCCTCATGGAAAAGCACCAGGGAGACTCCCAGAACAAAGGAATGCACAAGCTTATATACTGTTAATATTGCTGACGGTACAAAAATATAAAATTAACCAATTAGATCGTTATACAAGACAATTAACCAATCAATGATTTACCCATAAGCATAAAGCAGTTCACATCATTATATCTCTGGGCAGAGACAGAAAATCGGATACACTTCCATATAAGGCACATTTCCTGCTTTCAAGCAGACTCTTGTTTTTCAGTAATTTTCCACTACTCACAGTTCATTCAAAGTTCATAGTACACAGTACATCTTAATGCATTCAGACTGTCACGTACTCAATTCCTTCAAACACATGCTTTGGCTGTTCATATTCTATACACTACAGCCACTATTTCAGAACAAACTGCTTCTCTTAGACAGGAAATACATAAGGAAGTAATCCTCTTCCCTACTGCTTTATTGGCTTTCAAAGCTGGTACACTTCATTTTTTTAAGTGAAACTTCTTAAGGCGTGGTAGTGTGAGTTCGGAGTGAAACAGAAAAGTGAAATGGAAACTGAACTCAGACTCCTCCCACTGCGCAGGGCAGTTCGCCTCATAGAGAGGTAGTATGACTTCCAAGTCAATCTCTGCCAGTGTGCACATAAAACAAACACAAACACACAGACATGAACACATGGTGCCTTGTGAGAACTATTCTATCACTTAACTTTATAGAGAAATGCACTTACTGACATTTCAGAATTGCTTCAGACTGCTAACTTTGTTCAAAACTAACTACTACATAGTAATCATAGTCAAGTGCAGAATAAAATGGGATGTTAACAAACAAGACACAATTGGCTAAGCTTCTGGTGCCATTCTAAGGGGATCCAGTATCTTTCTGCCTGGGATGACATGGTCGACAGACCACTATGCTTTGCCAAAGATGGCTTGCACCTATCACCCCTGAGATTCCGGCTAAGGTTCTTGCCGCCCCTATAGTGCCTTTTTTAGGCAAGGTTCAAATGACAAATTCACCACCATAATAGGAACAGGCAAGCAAAAACTGAGGGTGATGCTACTCAATGCTAGAAGTCTAAATCTCAAAATGCACTCACTTGAGGCACTGTACAGTGACTGAGACCTGGATCAAGGCTCCAGAGAGCACCCCTGCACTACCAGGCTATAAATCATACCACACTTTTCGGCCATGTAACCTGGACCGGAACACCAAAGGCAAAGGTGTGTCCATATTCATTAAGGATATCCACACCTACAGGCTAGTTGCTCAGCATAATGCAACTGAGGTTATCCAAGTGCAACTAACTTTGGGCAAAACTGCAATCCAAATTGTAGCTTGCTACAGATCACCCAACATGCCCCAGGGTTCCTACTCCTCTTTTCTTGAAGTACTGGAAAATATTAGGGTTCAACCAAACACCCTAATAATGAGCAATTTCAACTACCCCACCATTAACTGGGAAAACTACTCATGTACCAACTTGTTCGCTCAATTCTTTCTGGAATTCATAAACTCCAATGCCCTGGATCAATTTATCCACACCCCCACCAGGGGCAACAATATCCTAGATCTAGTCATTACCAACATGAGTGACCGGTGTTCCACGCCTAAAGTCAACACCTCATTGGTCTGATCCGACCATAAGCTAATTACCCTAGATATCCACATCATCCCCCACCCCACATTAAGGAAACCATGGTAAAAAATTTCTCCAAAGCCAACTTCATGCTTCTTAAGACATACATGGTGAACTTCATGACGCCCATGCAGATGGACAATACAGTTACAACTATTGAATCTTACACAATTGCACTTTATAAGCACTTACATGAGTTCATGGATCGTGCTATCCCAAACAGAACCAAGACACTATCCTCCAAAAAAAAGGAAGCCAATCTGGTGGTCCCCTGCCATAAACAAATTGTACAACAGAAGGAAAAAACTGTTGCAAAAGAGAGTAAAATCCCATGAGTGGAGGAGCTCCCTGGCCAGCCTCGGTAAGAAGCTGCGATCCCTAATAAAGTCCCCCAAAGCTAGATACGAAAACAAAATCACCACTGATTCTAAAGACAACCACAAAGCATTCTATATCTATGACAAGAATCTCAATGGCAACACTCAGATCTGCTCTGAGTTACAGCACAATAGCACTAAATATACAGACCCAACTGGTATTGCCAACATCCTGGCAGATAGGCTTAGTGCTAACTTTACCCCCCTCTCACCCCCTAAAGAGCCCATCTCTATACCGGAAGAATACAAAGTTCCTGTAATCACAGCTGCACAGGTAAAAACCACACTCTCCAAAGCCAAGAACACAGCAAGCATCCATGGGACCAGTCAACATCCCAGGCTGTGTTCTACATGAACTACAGAACGAAGTGGCACCCCACCTAAGTACCATGTTCAATCATAGCCTCACCTCAGGCTTTGTGCCTGCTGAATGGTGCACAGCGACGGTTATCCCACTCCACAAGGGGGGAGCCACCACGGACCCCAGGAACTACCACCCCATTAGCCTGATGAGCCTGGTCTGAAAGGCCATGGAACGTATCATCATGGAACTTATAAACAAAGACATTGGTAATTTCCAAACTCTCGACCCCACCCAGTTTGGGTTTGTAAAAGGCAGATCATGTCTCCTAAACCTGATAGACTTCTTTGAAGCAGTCACCAAAGCCGTAGACAAGGGTAAAGTGGTTCACACAGCTTATCTAGATCTCGCCAACACTTTCGACACCATCCCCCACTCTGGAATTATAGATAAACTCACTAAACTAGGTATAAATCCCTATGTCACAAGATGGGTTGCCAACTGTCTCACTGACAGAACCCACACTGTAAAAGTAGCAGACTCCAAACCCGACTTCAGACCAGTGACAGGTGGAGTACCACAGTGTTCAGTCCTGGGTCCTCTCCTGTTTGGTATCTACTTCTCCGAAGTACAGGCTAACACAGAAGGTTGTTGGCTAACGAAGTTCGCAGATGACTGCAAACTAGGAGCCATAATTGAAACTCCTAACAATGTGGACATCCTACAAAAGGGCCTCACTGAGACAGATGCCTGGTGTCAAAGCCATGGCCTCAAGCTCATTGCCAAAAAGCGCATTGTCATCCCCTTTGGTAAAAACTCTGTACCCATGAACTACAACATAGGCAGTAGTATACTTAACACCGAAAGTGTGATAAGAGACCTTGGGACACAGGTGGACAGTAGTCTCTCCTTTGATAATCACATCACCACAGTAGTCAGGAAATCCTTCTACGTGGCACACCTCATCACAAAAGGTTTCTCATCCAGAAAAAAAGAGGTCATTGTTCCCCTCTACTCATCACTCAGTAGACCCATTATAGAGTACAATGCCCCTTTTGGTATGTACCTCACAAGACATCTACAACAACTGGAAAGGCCACAGAAATACCTCATAAATAGGATTACCAGCCTCAAACAGATGCCCTATGCAGACCGTCTCAAACACCTCCAGCTTTATTCTGTCACATATCACCTACTCAGAGGTGATTTCTGCCTAACATACAAAGTTATTTCAAACCCAGAGCTGTTGGGCATGCTCCACTTAAAGAAATCCCAATCCCTCTGAGCTACACGCTCTAGAGACCTAAACCTTGTCACCACATAGATTCCTGTCCCAGAGACTTGCCGTACTCTGGAATAAACTACCTATCTATATCAAACAAAGCTCCTCATTAGCACTCTTCAAGAAAAATCTTGATGATTGGATGGGAAATAGGAAATTCACCCCGGGGATCACCTCTGTGGCTCTGCTCGACAGTGGCTCAGGAAAATAATTTTCTTGGGTGGCAAAAGCCAGGGTACCTTTTTGGCTGGGCTTGTGTAGGCCCCAGGGCTGATAGCCTAGTACCTACCTATGAACCTTTGAGTATAACCATCTGCTCCTTGTCCATAATCTGGTACTTGATTTCTCACTGATGTGACTGCTACTCATCCCTCAGGGTCTTAGTTAAGATAGCTTGTTTGCTTCAGAAGCTGTAAAAAGATTAGACTGTTACTTCATCTTTTGTAATGAACAGGCAGGTAGTGGTGTTATCTGTGTCCCCTTCCACCCTCGCATAGAGTTTTCAACCTTCCATCTCCAAAATGCTCATAATGTGGAACAAATGGGCAAAAGATGGAATAAGCACTAACCCCTTACTAACAATGTTCTTGACTGTTGGAAGTTACTGAGAGGATATCTATACATAACATAAGTTATACAATACAAATCTTCATAAAGAATATAATTGGCTTTCAGATCAGCATATGAGATTTGGATTACAGGATTGTTTCTAAGTTCATGTTAAAGCTTTCTTACTGCCTGCTAACCTGATCCAGAGCAGCTGGTAACTGGAACTAGAGGGAGACTGTGAACAAATCTATAATATATGCTTTGCACTGTGGTGAAAGTTTATTTTATGTGACAATCAGCATATGTGCAGGCATTTTCTCACTTATGGCTTGCAGATAGTAATGTGGTGAAAAGAAGCATAAGGAAAGTTGTGCAATACAATAGCTGCCAATCGACAAATGATACATACGGAAATGTGGGATGTTTTAAGATTTTTGCTGGCTTTGTGAAATAGTTAAAATCAGAGCCCAATCTATATTAGCATATTTTAGGGGATGTGGGAGTAGCATGGCTTTAAGTATGTAAATTGTTTCTACGTACGGCCAGTCTGCTGAATGTAGATCATATGTTATATGTTTCCAGTAAACGTTTGTATAACCCTGCACATTGAAAACCTCAAAACCTCAAACATCAATGAATCTTTGACCATATTTCTTAGTAACTTGAGTTCTACACAGTGTCAAAAAACCTATTATACTAAGAACAGAATGGAACAATAAATATCCTGCATTTAAAACCTAAATGACTGTATTTTTAGTTTAATATTATATTGACCAAGTTATCAGTGAATCACAGACAGGAGGTTGAAGGTATAGTCGAACATTAGGAAGAAGTCTGAATGTTGAATGTCACCTACATTTTTTAATATCTTTATTTGAAAACTTAGTGTCTGTAACTAATTCCAGGGTGCCTCATAGCTATAATCTAGCTATCTCAGCAAAGACAGTATCATAGCTGTCTTAAAATAAGAACAAAGGTTAGGGAAGGTTATGCCTGTTTGGTACTATGAATATGCAGCCTGCTTTCACAGATGGCTTCAGCAGTTCATACCACAAGCAGAAGCAAACAAGTCCATTAAGTGATCGTGAAGATTAAGCCAATAATAGTTTACACCTATATGGGTTGGAGATAGTCAGCTGATAGGCAGAAACATCTGTAATGACAGGCATTCTGGCTGCTGATCTGGAATTTAACTTTTGCTCACCTTACCTGTTGTATCACTAATGTGTTAATGCCTTTAAGAAACAGAACAGTAATTAAAGGCTTTGTAAGGGGGCAGCCATTCTTCAACCTGATGACAGCATGGTTTGGATAGATTTGCCTTAATCTATAGTATTTTTCATTCCTGCAAAATACTTAGTGACATTTTGTTACAGAAAAGTAGGAGCAAATATCAGCAACTCATATCTATTTTTGAGATGACAAAATGCTAGACTTACAAATAGTCCTTAATGATTACAAAAAATAATTTTGTTTAACAGAATGTCAGAATCTCTTACATTTTTCTGGATAGTTATCATTTTGGGCACTGCTAATAGAAGAACTGCTTGCCAGGTTACTGCTATGAAATGCGATGATTAAAATACCCACTATGTGTGCTGAAGAAAGAATTAATACTAATGCAATGACTGTCTTTGTGGTCATGCAATTTCTTCAGTCTCTAAAATTAATTCTGGCCTCAATAAAACAAAAAACACCACTCATGGACTTGAATGATATAATCCAAACTTTACAGTAGTGTTTTTGTCCAGTGTATAAACAAAGACTTCATCAGATGAAATGCGTGGAATTATAGACATTCAGGCTACTGTTCTGTATTTAACTTACCCCTTGTCTTACCTGTGCTACAATTAATGTGCCTGTGCCTTTAACTAATACAGAGGTTTTTTTGTGCCATATTTTTCATAAGCTACAGTGTTTTCCTTTCTTGCAAACCAAAAGACATGCCAACATTCTGTTACAAAAAATGTAGATGCACATGTTACACCAGTTTTTCAATGACAAAATATCAAACTTACAAATAATTCTTAATAATGAAAAATGGGTCTATATTATATAATTGCACCATCAGTTCAACAAAAGGCATTTCATTGGAAATGCCGGTCATCGAACCCTCCCCCTCATATTGGGGGCTTCACCCCCCGCTAATTATATATACCAACTCCGAGACTGCACTACAGTGGGATAAGGGCAAATTTCCTTATCTCTACCATAAAATGATCTCAGTAAGAACAGATCAATGAATGGCATGCTTGACAAAATGCCATTCAAAATGCCATTCAATGATCTGTTCTTTTGATGATATAATAGGGACCCATGAAAAATCACAATTTTTCTGTAATGGAATAACACCAGATCTTTTATTTGCCTGATAATTATTATTGTGGCCACTGCTAATAAAAGTACTGCTTGCCAGGTGGCTGGTATGAAATGCAATGATTAAAGTACCCACTATGTGTGCTGAAGAAAGAATTTAAACTATTGCAATGACTGTCTTTATAGTCATGCAGTTTCTTCAGTCTATAAAGATAATTCTGGATCTCTGTGGACTAGATGTGGGAATGGAACGTGCTTACATCCAAAGGGCACTACAACAAAATGGTTGTGCAGGGAAAATGCATGCAGTTCTAATGTATGAGGTCTGTATGGAATATGCTTTGGAATTTGCCATGTTCCTTATAAATAGGATCCATTTTGTATTTTATTGCATTTACAGGACAACAGACAGCCAACTTACTTGCTTTCTTCCATGTCCCCATTGTTGATTGCTACCAGTATATGTGGGAATGCAGTTTGTGAAAGACGGTGCTTGGTCCTTTTTGTTTAGATGGACAAGAACAAGTTGTTTAGGTGTAAGAAAATCTGCTCATTCATTCTAAATACAACAAAGTGTTGTTGTAGCCATCTGATGTGCTTTGGACATTTATAATTACAGTCTGAAATACAAGTACTCGTTTTTGTATCCCCGCATGATGTTGTGACTCTGCTGCCTGTAGTAAAACAGCATTTGCTACCTGACACAATATTGTGACAGACAAATGACCTGCCTACAGTACAACTGTTTCAATGCATGGGAAAAATTAGCAACATCAGACTGTAAACAACTCACAGAATTTTGTAAACTCCCATCAGCAGAGCAAACAGCAAAGCCATGGAAGCTTACTGTCTCAGACAAATAGACAAAGGAAATTCTGCTGATAAGGATGACTGCAATTATGGCTACAGAAGGGGGTGGAATTGATTGGAAGAAACTCTACATCTGTTGTAGCATAGTTAAATAAAGTTTTCCTGAAGTCCTTATAATGCTGTGCATTTGCTGAGTTACTGATTGGTATAAAAAATGTTTATTTCAATTTGTTGCACCTGGGTTTAGCAGGGTGGTTAAGGGGTCTGCAGACACTGATGTGGTTTGCTGTGCTACAGCTTGTTAAGCATACATGTAGCAGAGGATTAATGGAAAGTCAGCTGATCAGTGTATGTGCTGCATTATCATTGCTGTTTAGTTAGGTGGCAATATTCTAGCTTCTGCTGCCGATTGCAGATGTCGTTACCAGAGTGGTATTTCATACTGTGAATATCAGTGTGTCTTATTCTTTACAATCAAAACACATAATCTAACAGCCACTTGACTCATATTCAGAATAGTGTGGCTGTTAGCACAGACATAGTACAGCACAGAGGGATGTGTGTGGATTATTAGTCTTTTGTTTCATATGCTGCACCTGTCAACAACACACCAACGATTATGACCAGAGCCAAGCGGCAGGGGAGTTAAGTGTAAGGCACATCCCATGTGCAGTCTGCATATGAACAAGGTAGCTGATTTCAGAATAGCCACAGGAAAAGGATGACAGCAGGCTTGCCTATGTACCTTTAAACAGCAACCCCCCTTATATTCTGCTACCTTTATGCACTTATAGCTATCAGAAACATCAAATGACTTTTTTCTAACTGTATGTGATTTTTTTTTTCTCCCTTCAACTTTTTCTCTGTATGCAATTTTTTAACATAGTTGAATTTACTTGTCTGCTTATATTTTTTTATTTAATTTCTGTGAAGTTATTGAACCATATAATTCATAACATAGATTTCTTTGTTGGAAGGAAAATCATGCAGGGCAAGATATGCATGTTGTACAGGAGTTTGTGCACCTTTAATGTAAGCAGTACTGTGAGTACTACGGTGATAGCATACATGTCGTAAGTGGACATGGATCAGCAATCTGAGTGGCCTCCAAGTAAATATCATACTGAAACCTAGGCCTAGATCTCACAATTTAATACTGCAGTATTGGATGGGTTACAATCAAAATTCCGAGTGAAGTTTCGACAACCACGGGATTTCGAAATTTGATTGGCTGAGCCCATGTTGTCGAACCTTCATTTGTGCGAGTGTTGGTTTAGCGAATGTGTTGTGCATTCGCACATATGTGTTTGGCCTTATGCCAAGAGATCGCAGTACAGTGCGGATCAGGAAATTTGCCTTTCCCCCACTGTAGTGCGATTTTGGAGTTGAAATATTTAATAAGTGGGGATGGGGTGGGGGGCAGAGCCCCCCCACATGGAGGGTGCTGGCGGGTTTGCCCCCCTGCTAAATAGTTTCATTATGTGGTATGCAGTGTTTCACTGAAGTCTAGGGATGTCAAGAAAGGTCGAATTCACTTAAGGAAGTATGTTTGGGAAATCCTGACCTTCTCGACTTTTTGTTTCGTCTATCTGTTTTAATATTTTCGGTAAAATTTTGTTTTGATCGTCAACTTTATGATAGTAAACAGTATTGGACGTGATGGTATCATGTTGCATAAGGTTTGATTGTTAATAAAGGAAACACTATTTTTGTTGTTTGCATACGGTGGGTAGTACTGCAATGACTGACATTGCATCCTCTGTCAAATACATAGGATACATACTTTTAACATTTTACACTGATATAACATATGTAGTCTTCAGCAGTTACAGATATTCATAATTCCCTTTGCATAAAACTGGCTAGTGACTTTGCATTTCTTTATTTTTCTCTTTATGTACGTCTAGCTATCAGAAACATCAAATGACTTTTTCTAAGTGTATGTGATTTTTTTTCTCCCTTCAACCTTTTCTCTGTATGCAAATACTGAATAAAGTATTAGTTAATTATTGATAAAGATTTTAACATAATTGAATGCACTTGTTTGGTTATGTTTTTATTTAATTTCTGCTAAGTTATTGAATTATATAATTCATAACCCCCTGCCTATTATGTTAATGTTTACTTTTATATTTCAGTTAAATTAATGAAGTTTCAAATTAATTAACTATGTAAGGGGGGTGCTGCCATTTAAAATTATGTTTTTTAATTTATTTTCTCTATAGCACCACCATGCTAATGCAGAAACATATGAGAAACAGCAGGAATAATTGGCCAATAAATTTAGCTCTAGTTTCATCCCCCTATCACCCCCAGTTATCCCCAGGAAATACCCATTACCATTTCTCCCCCAACTATTACTAAAGGGCAGGTCCTTACTGCACTCTCCAAAGCTAAAAACACTGCATCAATGGGTTCAGATAATATCTCAGGATACCTCCTAAATAGCTTGAAACATGACTTGTCAGGCCCACTAGAATTTCTGTTAAACCAAAGCCTCCAGATATGCTTCATTCCTAAGGAATGGAGGACTGCAGTGGTCATCCCTCTAAACATAGGGGGACATCTGGAATTTGCCCTTTTCCCCACTGTAGTATGATCTTGGAATTGGTATATTTAATTAGGGGATGTGGGGAGCATAGCCCCCCCACCTTGGCAGGTTTTAAATTTTATTTTATTTTTTTCCGGTTGCTCAGTTGGCCAACTGCTTGTGTGCCCTAGTTAAAATCTGCCCTTTGATGAAGAGCGGCTTTGATAAATACATGTTCGATGAATAGTTATTTGCTGAATAGCCATTTGACGAAATGTCATAGACCCTCATTAAATCATGCAGTGATGTAAATATCCTCCAGAAAGGTCTATCATCCAGAAAGATCTGAAACAGACAAATAAGTGGTGCCAGAACCATGGCCTGAAACCCAGTGAAAAAAATACATAATCATATGCTTTGGGAATATGACAACCCCTTTCAAATTACAACATTGATAACACTCCCCCAAGAGTAGACCCCACTGGTAAGGGACTTGGATACTCAGGTTGACAGCAACATGAACTTTTATCACCATGTTTCCATGGTAGTGAGAAAATCCTTTAACATGGCACAACATATAAGTAAAAGCATGGCATCCAGATCTAAGGAGATTATTGTCCTACTATGCTCAGCCATCATTAGACCAATAATAGAGTACATTGCACCCTTCTGCATGTATTGACTAGGCATTTGTAACATCTGGAGTGGCCACAGTGATTCCTCAATAAAAGAATACAGGGTGTAAATAACATGATATATGAGGACCACCTCAAAGCTCTGTCCCTGTACTTAGTCTGCTATGGACTACTGGGGGTAATCTTTGCCTAACCCATAAGGCATTCTCTGATCTAGCCTTGATGGATCTGTTAGATACTTCTCAAAACAAACAGCACTACAATTAGCAAATGTAATGCTCTAAATCTTGTGTACGACATAAACAAAACATGTTGGATGGGCAGGTATGTGTCTCAGTGATTACCGTTTCTCTGTAACAGACTTCCCATTTATGTGAAGCAGAGCTCTTCCCTAAGCTTATTCAAATGCACTCTTTTCCAATGGATGGGAAATTGCAAATTTGCCCCTGGCATGTTTTCTGTGTCTCTCACATACAAGAGTAGTTTGTAAACACAATGAGACACAGGCACAGGCATATACCAAAGCCATTCAAGTCCTTGGGCATTGATAATTGGGAAAACTGTAGTATGAATGGCTGTGTTTAAAAGGGCTCTACAGCTGTTAGCCTAGTAACCTCCTCTGATTCTATGATAGTATATTTTCTGTTTATATTTGTACTTGCTGTTGTTGTTTCTATATCACTGGTATCTGGAATGTATGTCTTTTAGTGGGCACATACACATCTAAAATATTTTCACAGAAAATAGAGATAATCCATAAAACTCAAGTCAGGTCTAGTATTCAACCTGTGACCCAGAGGATGACATGACTAACAAGAAACAGGGTACAAAGGATTATTCCAGATAAAATCACTTTAACTAGCAGATCTAGGAGGCTTTTTCTTTGATACCTGTCCTGTGGGAGGAGTAAAGTTTCAAGTAGTTTATTCAGTTAAGTAAGTAGATGGATGAGTGTTGTTGTGGGGATGGGCGGAGCTTGCCACTGCTTATCCTGGCTCAGAAGTGGCAGCCCTTTTCTTTACAATTGCCCAGTTTTGTATTTTACAAGATAGTTATTTGCTTACACATGGAACAGCACCACCAAGACGCCTGGCAATCAAACATGAAGGAAGACCAAAACAGAACAACAGAAGGTACTGGTAAAAGGTACAGTCTGTCTTAAATCTCATTAACACACAGTATATTGTCTGATAACAGACATGCATGTTTTGGTACTAAAGTATGAAGGTACAGCATCAGTGCACATTTTGGGGGACAAAGGGCTAAGGTCCACAGCATTGCAGCCCCCTCCTCTTGCACTTCTTTCCTTACCAGAAAGTTCTGTTCATCTCTGATGTGCATCAGCAGATCCTAGGGTATTGTTGTGACAAATATTGACCACTTTTGGACATAGCTTCTTGTCACCACCTCAACTATTGGAATATTGAAAAGGATCCACTCAGACTCCACATTCCCATTCAAGTATAAGTGGGATGGTCCTTTGATGGTGTGAGTTGAACTCATGCCACACAGATGCATTGTCTGCATGTTTCCAGTAGACCACTATACATGTTTGTATTTCCTGGATCTATCCAGCCATCTTCACAGCAGATGACTTAATTTAGCACATAATTGTGATTAATTAATAATTGATCAACTCTCTTTTCCAGAATGTGCATACCATAATGGCCTCAACTCTGATAAATTAACTACAAATCTATAACTGACCCCTGGCCCAAAGTGATCTCTTTTCAAATATATGCATTTTCGTATTTCAACATGATTATTACGTCTAGAAAACGTGTAACTTTCACAAAAGTCCAAATATAATTCAGTTCATGTCACACAGACGGTTTGTCCCAATCCATATCCCACCAGATATCTCCGTCACTCCTTATGTGATCCTTTAAGTCTCCCAGTACAACTACAGAATAAATAAGTGCAAACCTATCAGACATTGAACCCAGGGTCTCTAAGATGGAAGAGGTCTCCAAACAGAGTTTACCTGCATATTCATAAACACAAAGAGTTCACTTCTAAAATGTACAGACTCAT